>NC_084521.1:16622500-16872500 GCF_024500385.1 Phyllopteryx taeniolatus | reverse complement strand
ATGGACCGCACCCGACTTCAATATATGAGTGGCACAGCAAAGGCTCTGAATACTTACGGCGGTGTGATATTTCACTTTTTCGTTTATTTGATCAAATGGCTGCAATATAACAAAGAGTGAAAAATTGAAGGGGGTCTGAAAACGTTCCGTACCCACTGTACATTAAATGCACCGAATTAATAGAGTTAGGGTTTCAAAATTTGATTTCAAAACAGGGTTAGGGTTTCAAGAATGAAGTAACTGATCTGTATCGGATTACTTTCCTGGACATAGTAACGTGTTAGATTACTCGTTACAGACGAGTAAAATACAGACCATTTGGGAGTAACGTCTTATTTAGTTACTTAGTAACTGAGTAACACGCTACTTAGTAACTGGGTAACGTGTTATTTACTGAGTAGGTTAGGGTTTCAAAATACGGTTTGAGTTTCAAATTAGGGTTTCAAGAATGAAGTCATTGTAATCAGATTACTTTCCTGGCTATAGTAACGCATTACTTTACTCGTTACGAGTAACAATTTACTCAGTTACTTAGTAAATGACAGAGTAATGCGTTACTTAGGCTTTCAAAACGGTTAGGCTTTCAAGAATGAAGTAACTATAATCAGATTACTTTCGTCAGTAACTAACTCATTTTCTCCCAGTAATGTAATGGATTACAATTACAGTACATACCTTTTGTAATTAAATGATGTCATCTCATTACATGTAATTGATCACTCCCCAACACTGCGCACACAATTTGTACACCAAAAATATTCGGCACCTCCTGCTGAGCACGTGGAAGCAACGAGTTCCGGCGGCCAGCAGGATGAGCAGCAGGAGGGGGATTGTGGGAAGGATCACGTACATCAGCAACGTGCCTACTCGCACGCAAAAACACCAAAGTCACCCAAACAGAAGTGCGCAAAGGCGGGATTTAGTCATCCTCGGTTACCATGGAAACCCTCCTGATTGAAGGCTTGTGTGTGTGTACCTGAAGCGCCGGTTAAGGTGACCTGACGACCCCCATCCAGTGAGGCCTCTTCACAAACACACACACACCAAAACATGAATATGGAGGAAAAAGATGAGGAAGAGTATGTGCTGGCATAGTCACGTGTTTTTGTCTATGCCCAACCTGTGCCCCGCCCACCGGCCGTGGTGCCAAGCTCCTCTTCCAGGTGGCGCTCTGCTAAAGAAAAAACAAAACCTGTGAAGCGCCAAGGAGGAGGAGGAGGATGATGATGACAGAATGAAAATGTTCTTACCGGGCTGATATTTGCAGATGAAATTATGTTTCATGGCGCATCGGTCGTCGTTCCATTGGTAGAGGTAAGCCCCGCCCACTCCCGGAAGTGCACCCGGCTGGTGGTACATCACCACGCACGACTCGGCGCCGCACGACGGCTCGTCCAAGTACCACTTCCTGTGGACAAATAGCACTTCCTGTGTCTTCATCTTCATCGCACACGCGATAGCGCACGCGCACGCGGCCTGTGACCTGAAGGACGCCGCGCTGCCGTCGGTCCACCTGTATCGCTGTGGACAGGAAGTGACGCCGTCAGGAGGATTCCCGTCCTCTTCGTCCACGCGGGTCAAACCGATCCAGAAATCTCCGTCCGATATTCCCGAGCCTGAACGCAACTCCTGAACGGCAACAACAACGACCGTAAAGATGACGATGATGAAGATGAAAGGTTTGCCCCAACGGTGGAAGAAGAGTTGCCGTCGATGCCGGTTAGTGTATTTCGGGTGCAACTAGGAAAAATGACGCCGATTGTGATGATTTTCGTGCCGATGATGAAGCGATGATGATGATGATGAAGCTGTGACCTCTAGTAGCCTCTGAATGTGTCGTTGTTCTTGTGGCGTGCGAATGCTAACGAGCGCGCCGCCGTCCATGTGACACGCAAGCTCCGCCTCCCTGAAGTCGACGCGGCTGGACATGTCGTGGAAGTACGCCATCTTGTAGCACGCCCGCCAAGCTCCGCCCAAACACACCGTCTGACCTGCGGACAGAGGCGCGTGCACGCGACCCCGTTCACTCGGGCTTGATTGCCAAATGACGTCACTGATGCGTTCCCCAAAAGGTGCTGTGATGACGTCAACAACATGAATGACATCATCGTAGCGCACACACACACACTCATATATGCACGCACATTTGTGCATGCATGTAGGACCACACACTCACACTTTCTCACACACATTAAGTGATTCACTGCAGTGACTTCTGCATGGTCATCACTTTGCTGTTCAACACACTCAACAGCTTCTTTTAGTGTGTGTGTGTGTGTGTGTGTGTTCCATACAGCTACGACTGGAACATACAGCGGATGTATGAATCCTAAATGTATGGATCTCACGCACACACAAAGATGTATGAATCATAAGCATACATGTTGTAAGAGGATGTGAAAAGACTAACATTTTCCTGGTCCAACTCACCACTGAGCACTCTTCCGCCGCGGACCGCCGTCGCCGTGACCACCATGACCACACCCAGGACCCACGGCCTCAGCAGGTCAAAGGTCATCTTTGTCTTGATTTGTTTTATGAAAACATTTCAAAAGAAAAAATCATGAAGCATCCATGTCACCATGTCTTCTTTTTGTGTTGATGATGCACTGCGCTCGCGAGGCAAGCTGCTCGCTAGCCCCGCCCTCTTCAGCCCCCCCCCACACACACACACTCAATTTAATTGGTTTAGTCGGACAGCAGAGAATCTAATCAATAGCTCAATCGATAGTTTTTCCTTTGCAGCACAATAACATCCCAATGACATCATAACTGTGCTAAGCTAGTCAGTGGAGAAATATTCTAGAATGTTTCACAAATATCGGCTGGGACAGAAAGGTAAAAAAAAGTTTTTCCACCACACACACAAATGTACAGTCAATTGATCCACTATAGGCGTCTGAAACACACGCCAATGGCACATCAACACACACACACACACACACAGAAAGCGGGAAGTGCAGAGGAGATGACCGCGGACAGCAGACGCCAGGTCTTCATGTGGTAAGCAGAATGAATGTTGCCATGGTTACTGCACGCGCAGGACTAAAAACACACACACATTGTTGCCGAGTTGTACATCAATTCACATTCAAAGAATCCAGACAAACTTTATTGATGCGTTTCATTTGACAAAACATTGCGTGATTGACACCTCTGGGTGCATGTATGCGTGTATGCGTGTGTGCGCGTGTGTGTGTTTAGTCCTGTCAGGTCTGCAGGACCTCACACCAGATTTGAGCCAATCACAGGTGAGGAATAAACTTAATATATTTACAAGAACCCTTCCATGCCAGGGTCAAAGGTCATTATTATGAAAGATAAAGCAATAAAAATAAAAATATATATATAAAATCATCTTAAAAATGAGTGGATTGTCACATGACCATGTCAAGCTCCGCCATCCTCCATCTGCCATTGTTGCGGCTGCGAGGCGTCGCATATCGCCATGGTAACGTGACCTTTGACTCCCAGCTGCTGCACGGCGGACAGGCACTGACCAACAGACACCTGGTACACACGCGCAGACTTCTGCAGGAACACACACACACATTTACATCAGTGATAGCCAACCAAGTCACGAAGTCAATGAATGTTCTTATTTCGCACAGAGAACTCCCATCGTGCTTCACATGTTTAAATACAAAATCACATCCATCCAATTAAAACAAGACAAAAGTAATCCAATCCAATCAAGTCTTGGTGGAATGGCTGCCTCAACAGATGTCTAACTTTTTTTTAAAAAGTGTCTACAGAAGAGGAAGCTCTTACTTTAAATGTAAGTCAAATCGAGTAAAAGCTTTAGTTTTTAATCGCCTGTAAGGGACAGCAGACAAAGTAAAACAAAAACTTCTGTTTTCTGCCAGTTGTAGGCCATCAAGAGGGGGAATTATCTCATTTGTATATCACAAAGAGCAATCTGGACATCATCTGCATACAAGTGCTACAAGATGCCTTCAGGTTTGCTGAGGACATCTCAAAGAAGCATGTAGAGCATAAAAAACATGGGCCCCAAGAATGACCCTTGAGGAACACCACAGGAACAGGTGAACACACAGAAAAAAGATCTACTTATGGATATGTGTGTGTTCACGCGCGTGCGTGTGTGCATGTCTCACCCCCAGGCTCCACTGCTGTGACCCCCCTGACCCGTGACACTTCATGAGTCTGGGCGGGTCAGAGGTCCTGACCTCTGACACGTCCAGACACAGCAGGCTAGACAGGATCAGCTGACCTTCGTCGTCATACGTCCACTCCTATACACACGTGCACATTCATACATACATACATAGATACACATACACACACCACAATGACATCACTTTTCATAGCAATGACATAACGTTTCCATGTCAACAAGACACGGGTTGGAGGTCACCTGTTCGGGGTCGCTGTGGTCACAGGGCTCTCAGCACGACTGCACCACCCTTCTGGCTGACTCGTGTCTGTGCCACCAAACATCGTTCGCTGGCCACATTCTGCAGCTGAAACAGGGAGTGGCTTTTATTTTGCAGGCCAAGAACAGGAAGCCAGCTGGGACAGAGCTCAAAGGTTACCCGTCCTCTGCGCAGCACACGGGGTCGTGCAGCCTTCTTGTTGCTAAGCAACGGTGGTGCCTGCAGCTTGTTGTTGATTTCGGGGTACACATTGTCCAGGTACCAGTGGAACGAGCGACATTGCAGACGTTTCCTCAGTGCCGAACGCTCGCTAACGTCGCCGAAGCCGCGCTCACGCAGCTCGGGACGCAAGGATAGGAAGTGCTCCTGCAAGGCAACTTTTTTTTTTAACAATATTCATTGCATGGAGTCCTCTCTTTTGTGTTTCACAGACAAGTAACCGGTCTGTTTCAGCCTTAAGATCCACAAGGCTCCATACCCAGGTGACTATTTGTCATAGCAACAGTCACCCAGGTGCCTGGTTGTTATAGCAACACTCACCCAGGTGCCTGGTTGTTATAGCAACACTCACCCAAGTGCCTGATTGTTATGTCACCACTCATCCAGGTGCCTGGTTGTTATAGCAACACTCACCCAAGTGCCTGATTGTTATGTCACCACTCATCCAGGTGCCTGGTTGTTACAGCAACACTCACCAAGGTGCCTGGTCGTTATAGCAACAATCACCCAGGTGTCTGGATGTTATGTCAAGACTCACCCAGGTGCCTGATTGTTATGTCAACACTCACCCAGGTGCCTGGTTGTTATAGCAACACTCACCCAGGTGCCTGGTTGTTATAGCAACACTCACCCAAGTGCCTGATTGTTATGTCACCACTCATCCAGGTGCCTGGTTGTTACAGCAACACTCACCAAGGTGCCTGGTCGTTATAGCAACAATCACCCAGGTGTCTGGATGTTATGTCAAGACTCACCCAAGTGCCTGATTGTTATGTCAACACTCACCCAGGTGCCTGGTTGTTATAGCAACACTCACCCAGGTGCCTGGTTGTTATGTCAACACTCACCCAGGTGCCTGGTTGTTATAGCAACACTCACCCAGGTGCCTGGTGGTTATGTCAACACTCACCCAGGTGCCTGGATGCTATGTCAACACTTACCTTGAGCCTCATCTCAAGTCTCTTAATCACAAAATTCCTAGTTCCTCAAAACATTGAAAGTGACCCAGAAGTTGTTCTCACATCGCCATATGAAGGATTATCTCAGAGGATCGAGCATGGAGGAGCTTCCGTGGGCTCGCTTAAATCGAGGGACGTCTGATGTTTCCTCAGTGGACGTCTCATAGCTCCTCGATGGAGACGTATGAAAATGGGCGTGCATCAGCTGGATTGTTAACGGAGCACAGCTTCAAATTAAATCGTAAATCTCTTTTCATCATTCATTGATCATGTCAGTTTCAATATTTAGATTTTGCTGAGTATGTTATATTTGGGGCAGTATTTGATGTCCAAATGACTTCATTACACTGGCTCAGGGTTACTACGAACGCCTAACCAGCCTCTTTCTGTTTGTACAGTACCCCGTCATTTTGTCAAATCTGGCATCTGGCCACACAACGAAAATAAAACCATTCTGTTGGTTTAACTTGTTTTGCATTGAACGTAATACAGAAGCAACCGATCAACACTATAAATAGCTCCAAGTCACTCCAAATACGCGGTGTGCACGGACGGGGCTAGGGTTAGACCAATCATGATCGTCTTTGGATCTGCGAAGTTGTAAAGAGTGACAATGTTGACCATATTTGAATTGAATTTCTCCCACTTGAAATATAAAGCATAAAGTAGACATTTGACGCCATCGCTAGTCGACGTCTCCGTGAACCGACGTCACGAAGAACGCTCGTCTTATTTCCCTCAAACATTCCGACCTCCTCCCGCCGTGCTCTTCTGTCAATATCCTCGCTCCTCCATGGAATTGCTGGTGGAAGGAGCTAGCATGTAAACAGAGGAGCTTGGACCTAGGAAGTTGCAAATATAGAAATGAGATGAACCCTAGGTGTCTCCTCGTTGCGTCAACACACATCGCGGTGTCTGATTGATATGCCAACACTCAGCGAGGTATCTAGTTGTTATGGCAACTTACCCAGGACGGAAACAATCGCACGTGTGTGTGTGTGTGTGTGTGTGCGCGTGTACCTTGTAGTCGTCCATCCAGACGTGAGCAAGGCGCAGGGAGTTGTGGGCCATCGTGTCATGGCCGCCCGGGGAGCCATAAGGTCGCCTTTTCCGGAAGATGTGACCGACGCGGGAACACGGGATGATCAGCAGCTGCCCACCACACATCCAAATCTGATGTGCGCACACGTTTACATCAGCTAGATTTGAACAATGAGATGCTCTTCCACTCAATGGCTGAAGGTTGACTTGACACAATAAGCAATAGCATCCAAAATTGAGACGAGATGATCATTATTTCCGGATGTGTGTCGTGACATTTCTCTAACGCTTGGACACGTCGGATTGGGAAACGACGGTTGACGAGACGTGACGACACAAGCGAGCCGGGCCTCACCCTGAAGGAGATCTCCAGGTTCTCGCCGCCCCAGATGTCCATGCCAGCGTCATATTGGCCCAGCTCGCCAAAGTACTTCCTGTCCATGGCAAACAGACCGCCTGCCATGGTGGGAGACCTGGGGGAGGGTCCGGTCAGATGGCGACGGCCGGTCATGCAACGGCACGCTCCTTACCTGATGGGGGCGATGGCGCCCCGAGGCCCGGCCACTTGGGCGGCGGGCACCGGGTCCCACTTGAAGTGCAGCCCCCAGTTGAAGCCGCCACGGACCACCGGGGACGGCGAGTAGGCCAGCGTGTCGGCAGAAATGATGTCGATGACGGGACAGACCACCGTGTGGCGCTCTGCCCGGATGGCCGCCAACAGGGGCTGCAACCACACCTGGTTTACCTCGCAGTGACTGTCCAGAAAAACCAGAACCTCACCTGGCGCGCACACACACAAGTTGAAGGAAGTGTGAGGACGTAGAAGGTCATCGAAGGCGTGGCGTCTCACCGGTGGCGTGGTTGGCTCCGATCATGCGCCCTCGGATGAGGCCTTCCCTCCTCTGGTTCCGGACTACCTTCACGTTCCGGGGCAGCTGTTCTCGGACGTATCTGTCCAGGTCTTCCTTCAGCTCGACTGTACGGACAAGCAAATTTAGTGTTAGTTTCATTTGGACTTTCGAGCCCTGAAGTCTATTCGTTGTGATCCAGGAAGCCCGACAGCTCATGTCGGTCTCATAGGTCCTCATGTAACAATCTGCTCGTAGCGCCTAAAACGTCCTCCACGGCCAGGACGAAAACCACACTGCTTCGCGACGGACCCTCCTCTCCAGCACCCCTGAATAGACCTTGCCGGGGAGGCCGAAGAGTGTGATCCCCCTGTAGTTGGAACACACCCTTAAAAAGGGGGACCACCACCCCAGTCTGCCAATCCAGAGGCACTGTCCCCGATGTCCACACGATGTTGCAGAGGGGTGTCAACCAGGACAGCCGGAGTCTTTAGGAACTCCGGGCGAATCTCCTCCACCTTGCCACCGAGGAGCTTTTGAACCACCTCGGTGACCTCTACCCCTACTCAGAGACTCCAGACTCTGCTTCCTCATGGGAAGGCGTGTTGGTGGCATTGAGGAGGTCTTCGAAGTACTACACTGTAAAGCACCGTGATTGTTATCTTTGAAGTGCTATCAAAAACACGTTAACTTGATTCCTTCCTTACTCGGGCCACATCTCTCACGTCTTACCAAGCTCGCTGTGGTCATCCACCAGGATGATCTCGTGGAGGAAGTGGGCGGGGGTCCGGTCCAACACGCTGTGGACGGTCCTGGTGAGAGCGGAGATGGCCTCGTTGAAGAAGCAGATGATCACGCTGGCAGATGGCAAATGGTCAGGGTAGGCCTCGTCACCGCACCTGCAGACAGTATCAATCCTCAGTCTGGTGCCCCGGGTGAGGAGAACAGGCGTCTCACCTCTGGTCTCTGGTGTCGGGCAGCTGGCGGTGAGGACCGATGCGGCGCGAGATGAGCACGTTGAAGGCGTGTTGATGGTAGCCAGCGTCTCGCACTTCCTGGTCGGCCTCATTGAAGATCATACCTGCGCGCGCGCGCGCGCACACACACCGCTTAGACCACTAGTCCCCAACCTTTCTCCCGCCATCGACTCTTTCATCCAAACTTTGTTCGTTTCACGATAGCACGGTGGCGTGGGGGTGGCCCAAGGGAGCGTCCCGATCAGAACCAAATCTTCGATTGGGGTGTCCCGCGCCACTAAAAACAATTGGGGGTTTTTTTTTCAGTCTCTCTGTGCAGCCCGGTCCCCAAATGGCTAATGGCGTGCGTGGTTCTGGAAAAACTTTGGCGGACTTGCAGACAATCTGCAACTAGTTTGGCTGCGATTCCAAATGTCCGATCACAGTTGAGTGTCATCGCGCACTGTACGGTCTACAATGCCGCACGCGGGTACGGCCAATCAAAAGGCCAGGTTATATCAGGTGTGCAGCGGCGAGCCTCACCCATTTCCGGCGAGAGCCCGACGGCGGCCCTCACGTCGTCGGCCCCTCGCCGGGCCGGTTCCTTGCCGACGTTCCGGTGACGCGGCCCGACGGGGGTCCTGCCGAGGCCCGGCTCGGCCGTCGATGAGAAGTAGAGGAAGAGGAGCACGGTCCACGCGGCCGACGTCACCACGCAGCCGCAGCAGAAGTAACGCAGCGGGACCGGAGCCATCTTGCAGGCACAGCATCGCTTTACATCACGCCGCTGTGGACGCACACGCAGGCACACATTGGAACGGGAATTGTCACATGACAGCGCTCCCGCTATATCACGAGTCAGAATTTAGAGTTGTGCACCTTAAGTGTAGTACCACCTTGTGCCACAACATGCTTGGCAACACTGAGCCCAACTGGAAGACATGCAGCATAATTAACAGCCAAAAAGAAAAGGCAGATAAGGTCCCCTACTATGCCCACAGAGCAGAGAGACTATAATGTTTGGTGAAACATTTTGGTTGTAGGTGTGAAGGTTTCAAATGACTGGAACATCGAATTTCCGTTCGCCCGTCCGTCTCTCGTGTTACGCACGCTATGCTAGTAACCGAGGCGAGTTTGGTTCGAGTCAATGTTGAATTCTCTTCTGTCTCAGTGTTGCAGTAACCTTCAACTGGGTCTGAAAAATAAACTGCTGGAATGAAGAACGCTCGGCCTCTTGAGGAACGAGCGAGAACAGCTGCGAAGGAATACTTCCAAAAGTGCTAGGCGTGTATCGTTTGGACTACAAATAGTAAGGAAAACTTGAAAGCATGTTTTCATAAGTACACATGTATGGAGTGTGTGTGTGAGGCTGTACAACAACTATTACAAAATGTGTTTTATGTTCACTCTATATCGCAGTTTGTTGACTTGGTGCGAGTGCGTCTGGAACCTGTTCTGTGCAATAAACATATTCCTAACTTTTCTGAATTCTTTGATGTCGTTCCAACCTCGAGGTTGGCCATTTATAGCGCCCTGTGTTCCAGATTGAAGTCTCATCAAATGTTACGTGACACAGATCTCTGATTGTTGGGTGCAGGCGCTCACGTGTCCTGAGGGACTTTGCTCGTCTTGTCTAAAGTGCACACACGACCTTGGCAATGGCACACAACAACAACAACAACAACAACAACAACATGATTTGCCGTACAAGTCGTGTCCGAACAACGCGCACACGAACACTGGCGACGACTTGCTCGCCGTGTGTCGCCCGGTTCGAGCTCAACGACGATCGCGCCCAAAGTACACGTATGCATCTTTGATCACGTGACGCGTGTACGTTGGATTGCCGTGAGTGCAGTCGTCACTTACACGTCGATGACAAATTTCAACAGATTTCTTGTTTCGCACACGAGTAAAATGATGCTCGAAGAGCTTTCAATTGATCTTGTGTAACGAGGTCATGAACTAAAGTCCATTCCTAAAATGTCTTCACTCGTTCTTAAGCCCACTAACAAGTTTCCTCCTTTCATTTTTTGTGACTTGGCGATTTGTGTAATTGGTAGCGTTCATAAAAGATGAGCCGCTCTTTTTAAGGACATGACCGGCAGACTGAAGGCGCTTTGAGTGTTGATCGTGCTGACCGGCTGCTGCTTTGAGCAGGAGCAACAACAGTTAATGCACATAATGTGGACGGACGGACGGACGGACGTGATTTTCCAAACGTTCACGAGCCGAAGGCCATCGATAACCGAACCGAAGCTGACCTTCACGTGCGGAAGACGCGACTCACTGGCGTTCGACAAGACGACGAGTCAACACACAGCAAGCGACATCTGCGGCCGGCCATCAAGTGCGCACGCCGGAACGAGTGCCCGCCCTCGACGGCGCACGGGATGTGCTTCCGCCAACGACTTTCACAATCAAACAAATCCCGGGGGTCAACTTCAACGGAAAACGTCCTGTTTCATTCAATCCACTGCTTGCCAAGCAGTTGTGAGGAGGTTAGGGTTCAAATCCGGACTCGCCTGTGTGGAGTTTCCTCCCACGTTCCCAAAACAGGCACGCGAGGTTCATGGACGACCGATTCAACTCTGCGGCCCACCTTAAAAGACTGCAATTGCGCTGTTTCGCCTCTAGATGGCGATGGTGGTCACAGGTCACATTGGCATTCAGACTTTAACTGAACTTTATTATTACATTTGTTGGTTACCCCGATGATATGACGATGGTTACATGAATGGAAAATGTAACAGAAAGATTTGAACCCCCGGTCCTCAGAACTGTGAGGCAGATGCGCTAACCAGTCGTCCACCGTGCCGCCCTATTTTTCGAATGTATGAAATGAAATTGGCTCATTCCTCCCACAGCCCAAAAAACACGCGCGCTAGGTAGTGTTGCCACAGTTACCTTGAAAAAGTAACTTAGTCACCGTACTGATTACTTGAGCTTAAGAGTCACTTAGTTACTTCACTAATTACTTGATTTCAAAAGTAACAAAGTGAGAAAATAAGTTACTTTCAGCAGCTGTCAAGTGGCGGGACTATCACTTATCCACAGTAGAAAAAAAGAAGCATGACCTTAACCGTCCCCGTGACTTGGTAATGGACGCCCACACAAGTTACAGAATGATGTCATCGACATGAAAAACTAACTTAAATATGAGTGCAGTTGACGCCGCTCAGAGCAGACTTGACATGCCGAGTAGCCGCCTAAATAGAAACAAGCACACCATTCTCGGTACACTTCTTTAAAGACTCTTAACAGAGAGAGAGAGAGAGAGAGAGAGAGAGAGATAGATAGATAGATAGATAGAGAGAGAGAGAGAGAGAGAGAGAGAGAGATCGTGACTCTTGCTCGTCCAATCAACTATTCACCTTTATTGCGAAAGTGTGCACAGGAAGTCAATGAAGTGGCAGTCCAAACACTTCCGGGTGTGTTGTGTTCCGGTGTCCGTAAAAGCAGAAAGGAAAACGGTCGAGCCGATGTTTGGGCACGATGAGCGACGAGCACTACTTGGAGCTTTGTGACAATCTCGTGCAATTTGAAAACGCTTCGAGCGTCAACAATGTTTTCTTCGACGAAGCCAACAAACAGGTCAGCTTCAACTAGCTTCCTGTTAGCATTAGCCGAGTCAGCTGACAGGCAGCAACTCGCGTGAATCATTTGACGAAAGCAAATCTTTCAATGTGTTGGAGTTGTTTGCCGATCACAAGAAGCTGACGGTGGTCTCGTGCTGCCTTCAGGTGTTCGCGGTGCGTTCAGGGGGCGCCACGGGGGTGGTCGTCAAAGGTCCGGACGACAAGAGTTCTGTTGCCTTCAGGTGCGTCACACGCCGTGGGATAAACGACATGTTTATAAGCATTATTCAGACACTTATTTGTTTTATGGGCAGAATGGAGGACAAAGGAGAAGTCAAGTGCATCAAGTTCTCCATTGGGAACAAAATTCTGGCCGTGCAGAGAACGTCCAAGTCTGTGGTGAGTCACATGGTTCATTTGGATCACTTCGCTCTTTTACTCGTATAGCACTTCTCACAGGGAGGACTCACAAAGTGCCTGGCATGCTCCAAATATACAAATCAAATGCACAGTTACAAATATTCAAGAAAAGACAATTCAGAATCAATCAACTTTCAAGTGTTGCTGCCTAAACAAAAAAAGGTTCATTCCTGTTTTTCTGCACGCGTACGGAAGAGTTTGCGCTCGGCTCAAGTGGAACTTTGTTTGGTTCCGCGATTCGGGAGGAGCGGACGGCACGACCGCATCGCCTTTCGCCTTCGCTCGTCTTGCCTCATCTACTTCGTCTCTTTCAGGACTTCATCAACTTCATTCCCGACTACCCGCACACGGAGTTCACGCACGAGTGCAAGGTGAGCCGCTCACACAAAGCAACCGATCGCGGCGAGCCTCGCTGACCGACGTGTCGTTCAGATGAAGAACGCCAACCTGCTGGGCTTCTGCTGGACCAACTGGAACGAGATCGTCTTTGTCAGCGACCTGGGCATCGAGCTCTACCAGGTATACCGCCGCGCTCGCGGGCCTTTTGGGGGCCAGGCTCCGCCCACACGTGCGTGTTACGTTCAGGTTTTTCCGGACAAACGCGGCGTCAAACTGCTCAAGAGTCACAGCCTCAACGTCAACTGGTACCAGTACTGCCCCGAGACGGCCGTCGTGCTGCTGTCCACCACCGTGCAGGCCAACGTCCTGCAGCCCTTCGCCTTCCGGGTCCGAACTCGCGACACGTGTGTCTACTTGTCTGCACCTTGCGCCTGCATCTAACTGTGTGTGTGTGTGTGAAAATAAGAGCGGGAGCGTGTCCAAGATGTCCAAGTTTGAGATCGAGCTGCCCGTTGTCCCAAAACCAGCCAAACTCAGCCTGTCGGAGAGAGACGTCGCCATGGCGACCATGTAAGTGCGCGCGCGCGCTAACGCGGAATGAACGGAGGTAGCTGGCGAAAATGGCCGACGATAGCTGCGGACAGAAATGATTTATCGATGAAACGCAATGCAATAGGGTCACCTCAAAGTGGCAGGTGGGGTTTGGAAAGGTACCAAGAGGACTTTTTGAAATCGGACCTTCGATTCGTTTGCAAAGGGACCAAAGTCATTTCTCCGAAATCTCAAGAGCAGAAATCGAATTGTCGGCATTTGCTTGGCCAGAAGCGTCGCTCGCTCCTTCACTCGCCTCTTTTTGCTCACGGTAGATTTGGACAAGCAAAAACTGCACCGTGAGATCACAAACGTGAAAACCGTTCTCGTGTTTCGATATGATTTCCTTTTTCAACTCGTGAAACTACCCTAACCTTACTCGACGCAGCGCAACGACGCTCCACGGTCTCCGATTTCCTGCGGCGGCCCTTTGTTCTCCTCTGCAATAATTATAACAATAATTGTTCTTCTTGTGTGTGTGTGTGTGTGTGTGTGTAGTTACGGTCAGTTGTATGTGATGTACCTGAAGCATCACTCCAGGAGTGCCAACAGCGGCAGTGCTGAGGTGGTGCTCTACCATTTACCAAGGTATGCGCGCGCGCACACACACACACACACACACAGTGTTAAATGTGAACCTGTGTGTGCAGGGAGGGTGTTTGTAAGAAGACGCACGTGTTGAAATTGAACACAACAGGAAAGTTTGCGCTTAACATCGTTGACAACCTGGTGGTGGTCCATCATCAGAGCTCTCAGGTGTGTGCACGTGCGTGTGTACACGCTTGCGACACCGCTAACAAAAGTCATCGTGCGCGTTTCAGACGTCGTTGATGTTCGACATCAAGTTGAAGGAGTCGGACAGCGCCATCAGCACGCATCAGCCTGTACTTCCTGCTCGTTCCATCCAGCCGTGTCGCATTCCACTCTCAGGCACGCACGCACGCACGCACGCACGCGTGAATAACAACTTTGTCATGAATGAAGTTGTTTTGTGATGTTTAAAGGTCCAGCAGTGGTCCCATCACAACTTCCTGTCCCGTGTCAGCTGTGTATCCTTCCCTTGCGCCTGCGTGTGCGTGCGTGGGTGCGTGCGTGCGTGTTTGTTGTCCGACTTGACCTTTCTGTAGACTCGTCTTCATGGAGCGTCTTCCAACCTGACATCATCATTAGCGCCAGCGAAGGTCTGCAAATACACACACCCAGACCCACACGCACAGATTGACGGACGGACGGATGTATTGATTGACAGGGTACTTGTGGTATCTTCGCGTCAAGTTAAGCCCGACCGTCAAGCTGCTGCACGACAAAAGCAAACTGATGGACTTCCTGTTACGCCGCAGCGACTGCAAGATGGTCATCCTGTCCGTCTGCTCACAGCGTACGTCTCGCTGTCCACACACGTGCGCTTCATATACGCATCTCTCTGCGCGCTTCTTTCTTGTTCGTTTTTGTTTAAAAATAAATCAACATTGGGTGTTCGGTTAGCACGGTAACAGTTTGCTGCTCGTGTGCTAACGCTAACGTGCGTAGTGGTGGAAGGCAAGCAGAGAGGAAGTCTGCCCGTGGTGGCGAGCGTCTTCGACAAACTCAATCAGGTGTACAAAGACTTCCTGGAGGCGGAGCAAAGCTACAGCGCGGTGAGTGAGTGATGTCACTAAAAGGGGAGGAGTCAGCCGACGCACGTGCCTCACCCCTTGCGTTTGCAGGCCGTGGAGGCGGGTCCCACGCGAGGCGGCGGCGCTCACAAGCGACCGATCAGAAGCCAGGCGGTGATCGACCAGTCGGACATGTACACGCACGTCTTGTCGGCGTTCACAGAGAGGAAGGTAGGAAAACCTGCAATACGAACACAAAGAAAAGCACAATTGAGGCCGTGTTGGGAATCGCTCACGCTTTCCCGCCTCCCCAATCACGACGCATGGATTTCTGAATTTTTTTTGATAGTCGCTCCACTAAAAATGCGTTTGTAGAAATTGGAGAGTCGGGAGCGAGCGACCGCGTTCAGAATCATTCGTCATTCCCAACTACCAAATCACTAGGTCGAGATTTTCATTTAGTGCACTACAGTTAATCTACTACTCGTTTATCGCAGGCTTAATGTAATTTCTCGAATATAATAAGCATCCCCAAAATGTTTCTTGTACCTTTGTATAATACTTGCTGGTATGGATGCTCCAAAATGGAAGCATTAGCCGCATAATAATTAGTATTTTCTTTAAGTTCTCAGAAGGAAAAAACCGAACAAAAGTGGAGAACGCTTGCCTTGCTCTGTGGGCGTGCGCTGACCACACGGATGGAAGCAAACACGCGTGCACAACGTACAGTGTATTACAAATTCACGGGTGAACATTTCTGCCATCTTGTAAAGAAAAATGCTAAATGCGATGGTGTTACGTCAAAGTTCCGATCTACATCGAAGAGGTTTTAGCAGGCAAGTTTGTTGCATTGATTTTTGCCAGCTTAAGGCCGACCAATGTTGGTCCTTTTTCTTACATCTATGTATAATACGCACCCTTGATTTTGAATGACATTTTTTGCAACAGCAACATTAAAAAAGTTACGATACAACCCGCGCAATATACGAAATCCATGAAGTAGCACCCAAAATATTTTATTATTATTTAGATATTTTTTCAAGCTTCATAGTTGTTTCATGCTGAAGACAATCCGTACTCGCCAGTTATGAAATGTGGAGTCAAACTTGTTTGAAACTGACCTCTGCGATGTTGGAAAAGAGACATCTCGCCTTGACCTGCATGACCTTTTCTCCAAAGGTTAAGGAAAGGTTGTTGGGAGATTTGACTTTTCCATGAGGCCCAGGGAGCGATTCCCAACACATCTCGTGTGTGTTTGTGTGTGCGCAGGGCGCCTCCCACAAGTTGACCATCGCCGTGTTGATGGAGTACATTCGCTCGCTCAACCACTTCCAGATCAGCGTGCAGGTCAGCTGACATCACATGACCTCGTCCCACGACACGGCACGTGTCCGTCGACCGAGCGACGGCTGGATTGACATTTGCTCTTCTCGTGTGGGTCTGCGGACGACGTCAGCATTACTTGTACGAGCTGGTGATCAAGACGCTGGTGCAGCACAACCTCTTCTACATGTTACATCAGTTCCTGCAGTACCACGTCCTCACAGACTCCAAACCGCTCGTGAGTCACGTCGACGCACGCTAACACAATGCTAACAAACCCCGGCCCACGCTAACACAACGACGCCGATGAAACACTTGCGTTGCTTCTTTCCAGTTTGTCCTGAAAGACTCCCAGAGTCTTCCTAAATTTGGCTTGAATCATCAAATCATACAAAGTCACGTCAAATCACATGCAGGGTTAGGCGGTCCTCAGGTTACGACGGGGTTCCGTTCCTGCACAGGCCAGCAAGGTAAAACCTGTATTTGTAAGTCGGAATGTGCCAGAGTAACCTCAGCTAACGCTGCAGCAAATATTCCAATGAATATGAAACGATGAAGTTAAAATCCGCATACTGAGCGTGAATTTGCGTGACCACGTCTCGCTACGAAGTCGTCCATTGCACGACGTTCACAACCTCCAGACCGCGGTCGTAAACTGAGGACTCCCTGTAGTCGTTCTCAACAATACCGCAGACGTGTCGGCTCGTAATGCGTTTGAAAACCAATTTGAAGCCGCCAACTGCGTTTGGAAGAATGATCGGAAAACCTGACGATCTTGAAGAACGCCCAGTTTGGAGAAATGCTTCAAAATGGAACAGAGCCATCAGTGCCAAGTGAGGGGAATATGATGTTGCCGTTGTAGCTGTGGATTAGCTAGCGCCGCCTTTGAGCTCCAATCAAAGAAATGCAAAGAGCCCCGAGTACAGGCGCTCCTCAGTTTCTCATGCATGACTTTCATTCTTGCGGCGGCTAGCTAACCCAAACTTGTACGCGAGCGCCGGGATGCTAGCGAGTCACTTGAATGAACGATGGCGTGTTGATCTTCACTTGACCTTCTTCAGGCGTGTTTGCTTCTGTCCCTGGAGAGCACGTACCCCCCCGCCCACCAGCTGTCCCTCGACATGTTGAAGGTACTCCTCCCAACGTCGTCATCTTCATCGTCTCTATCGTCCACTGACGCGTGCCGTTTGCGCGTGTGCGTGTTGCAGCGTCTGTCGACAGCCAATGACGAGATTGTGGAGGTTCTGCTGTCCAAGCAGCAGGTTTTGGGCGCGCTCCGATTCATCCGCAGCGTCGGTACGTAACGGCGCCGCGCAGCAACTTGCCTGTCGCGCGCCATCTCGGGACGCCGCACAAAATCAAATCTCCAAAATGCGGCTCAATGGCCCAAGCCTAACGTGATCACATGACCTCGCTTGAAGGTCGGCGAGCCGCGTCGTGGTGGTCGTCATGGCGACTAACTTCTGTGTGTGACCGGTGTGCAGGCGCCCACGACAACATGTCCGCCAGGAAGTTTCTGGACGCGGCTCGTCAGACGGGAGACGACATGTTGTTCTTCACAGTCTTCAGGTCCTTCCAGCAGAGGAACCAACGCCTGAGGGGGAACCCGGCGTTTAACCCCGGTCAGCACGCACGCACGCTACATATCTGACGTTAGGAAATCCCATCGCACAACCGAACAAAACTTGACTTGAAAGTTTGTTCCAGTTTTACTTTTGTTTTGCAAGCTTCAGATATGCCACCAGTGGAATAAAGCAAGGAGAGCACAACAGCCAAAATCAAAAGGAGAACCGCTGCAGGCCACAATTCACACGTTAGACTAAGCGGCCAACTGGACTCGTGCTCCTGATGAGGCCCCCCCCCCCCCCCCCTTCGAGGCACACGTCTATGACATCAATACTACGTTTATAAAAGCAGTTTACATTCTCGATACAAGCCAGTGCTCTTTTTCTTTATTGGAAAAGAGGAGGTTAATTAATATTGCACTCAAAAGTTGATTGTTATGGATTTCAACTCAACATTGATTTGCTATAGGAGGAAACTGAGTTAGGAGCGTGCTCGCTCGTACGTCACTGTCGCATTTTGACGTACAGACCTTTTCCAAAACATTTGAATATCATGGAAACGTTTATTTCCATAATTCCGATCAAAAACTTCAACTTTCATAGATTCAAGATTCAGGGCCCACAAGTTCAACAATTTCAAGTATTTATTTGCTTATTTTGACATAGTTTGGGATATGTTAATCTGCAATACTTGCCCAAGGGCATTGAGCCCATCAGTCTGCGGCATTGCCTGGGAGTTCTGGAAGCCCAGATTTCCCTGATGCTTGCTGTCAGTTCTTTGTTTTTGGGTCTGGTGCCCCTCATTTTCCTCTTCAACCCCTATAGATTCTCAATGGGATTTAGATCTGGCGAGTTGACCGGCCAGTCAAGCACTGTGATGGCGTGTGGGCATCAAAGCCGGTTTTGGTGCATCTGGCGGTATGGGCAGGGGCCAGCTCCTGCTGGAAGAAGAAATCTGCATCTCGAGTCCTCGAAAACATTCTGGTAGGCTGTTGTGGTGACACCTGCACTGGACATTGCACCCCAAATCATGACTGACTGTGGATATTTCACACCGGAGCTCAAGCAGCTTGGGTTCTGTTCTTCACCCGTCTTCCTCCGAACCCTTGAACCTTGATTCCCGAATGAAAGGCATGCTTTATTTTCAGCGGAAAAGAGGACCTCGGACCACCGGCCGACAGTCCGGTCCTCCCGAGGAACCCGACAGTTGTAGCCCATCTCCCGGATGCGTCGGAATGTGGCGTTTTTTTCATTCCACTCTTTCTGGGTCTCTGCTAGATTCTTGAATCTTCTCTGTTTGCTAATTCGCTGAAGCCCACGGTCATCTCTTGCCACATTTTGTCCTTCCGTTGATACGCTTGGACGCAGATCTCTGTGAACAGCCAGCCTCCTTGGCTCTGAACCTTTGTGGCTTACCCAGCCTATGGAGGGTGTCAATGATGGTCTTCTGGCCACTTGTCAAGTCTGCGGTCTTCCCCATATTGAACCCAACTGAAGCAATGTAATGACACCTGGGAGAAAGCGTGCAGGTGCTTTGAGTGGAGTAGATGATTAGCGTGCGTGACACTCCATTTAAAACATTTATGGCCTGCAAAATTTGGGCTGATTTCTTCACAGTATTGTAATATTTTTTTGAATTCCTGATTTTCTGGGTTTTTTGGGCTGGAAGCCCAAATTATGGAAAAATAAACAAATAAATACTTGAAATTCTTTAAATTGTGGGCCCTGCATCTATAATCTATGAAAGTTGAACTTTTCGAATGGAATTATGGAAATAAATAGGCGTTTCCATATTATTACCTTTTTTGGGGAAAGGGTCTGTACTTGGCCAATAAAAATGGTTCTGATTCTGTAAAGTGACGATGATGTCACAATGAATTCATCAAGATCACAATGATGTAAAGCGATGAGAATCTGGATTTCCGCACAAGCGGACTTGTGTGTAATGCTTTGCCATTATTCAGTTTTTGTTTTTTTTTTCACCACAGCGATTGGGAATCACGGGATTCTGGTGGTTCATTAAAATGTTTGTGTGTGTGTGTGCCTGCAGGCGAGCACTGCGAAGATCACGTGCTTCACTTCACGCGCGTGTTTGGCGAGCAGGCGCTGATGAAAGCGGCCACCGCCTGACCGCCATCGCCATGACATCCGCCCATGTTTTCATGCGCACGCACACACACACTCTCTTGTTTTGCTGCTTAACAGGAAATAAAGCATCATTTTAAACAACCCCTTCAACTGAATGACTAACAGGAAGTGGAATCTATTGTAATAAACCTTGGGTTAGGCTAAATAACACCCCGGGGGCAGGTTAGTTGTTACGCTGCTGCCGCCACCTTTGGCCGGTCTGGTTCGAATTCAAAGACGATGTAGAAGAAAATGTACACTTTATTGGAACACTTTTATGAATGTACAGCAACTTCTAAGCAGGAAGTGGAAATACAATGGCCGACAGTCAACTCTTCCCCCATGAACTTGACCCCCCCCCCACTAGTGTAGTTTCGTTCAGAAAAACGAATCTTCCTAATAAACGAATTGAACCGAATCAGTTTATGAAATGATTCGTAGTTTTAGCTTGGCCCCGCCCGCCGCCGTGAGTCGAGCGAGTCGCCGGGGAGCGGAAACGGAACTGCCGAAGCGTTCTGTCACTCTTTTCTGAATCTTCGGCGCGTGACCAATGAGCAGCCAGCGTGCAGGCGAGGGCGGGACTTCATTAAAAGTACTGCCGTGCGATTCGCGGTTCGCAGCGTTGTCGCTCACTTGGGCGAATGACCAATGCAGCGCCGTGCAGGCGGGGGTGGGGCTTAAGTAACAAGTGTACTGAGGACCCTCTGGTTCGCGATCCTTTAGAAACGAGCGATTCGTCCGTGGAACTTCTTGCTTTGCGATCCGCTAAGGAGCGATGTACTCGTACGATGAGCGATTCGTTTGCACAAGGAACGCCTCACTACGCAGCGAACGTACTCATGAGTGATTTGAACCGCAAATCCTGACGTCCTCGCGGGGATTAGCTTGCAGTAGCAGCCGTTTCTTCAAGCTAACGGCTAATGTTGAGTCAGTCGAGCAGACGGTGAAAGTAAATGCATATACGTACACATACATAACATTCCCTTTGTGTCTCAAATGCGATGATTGAAGCTGTTTATTTCATAACATTAATACATGAAAGTGGTGGGCGACTGGTTCGCACAGTTGTAGGGACCGGGGTTCAAATCCCGGAACCCCGGCCCCGCCCGTGTGGACTTTGCGTGGCTTTTGGCACATCCCCAAAACATGCGCGACTGGTTGTTTGTAACTATACGGTCATGACTACAATGAGCGTCCACTTCACTGGCCGGCTGGCCGAGGGAGGGTCTCGGCTCGTAATAAGGGTTCACCGGGGTATCGGCTGCCGACGCACGGCCGTCGTTCGACTCGCGAACCTCTCGCCGAGCCGCAGGTGAAAGTCATCAAGCGCGAGTGGGTCCCGTCTCCCGGGGCAACCACCGCTACACTACTTTTACAAATGAGAGAAGCGCTCACATGGACGCCAAGAGACAGGATGAGGCGGCGGTGGCGTTTTCAATCTTTATTTGTTCTTTTCATTGACTTCTTCCTCGTTGAGAGAGAGAGAGAGGAGAGGGAGAGGAGCGAGTGTGTGTGTGTGTGTGTTCACAGTCAAGTGCTGGCGTGATCGATTGACAGTCGACATGAAATCACAAATCAAAGTTTGCATCTCAGGAAGCAAATCAAAAAGTTTGAGAAGAACCCTGAGAGCAACATCATTTTATTTATGACATTTGTGTGTTTGTGTGTGTGCAGAAATCATCAAGCATATTTGCTTAAACATGCACACACCAAAAAAAAAAAAACTATCCTAAAAGTCACCCAGAAGAAGAGAAAAACATAATAATAATAATAATGTTCATGTTCACAGTTTGACAGAAAGAACAAAAGATTTGATGATTAAAGCTTTTTTTTCTTTTTCCTTGGATTCTTTTATTGCTCGTTTGCAGCCCGGCCAGCTGCGTGTGTGCGTGAGTGCGCGCAACCCGTTGACGTCATCAACATGCGCCTCGGCCTCACGATTGATTGCCTTGACTCAACTTTCAAACATCAACTTGGCTTGGCAACTCGTTTAACTTGACTTTTTTAAAACTTTGCTTCACTGCTGAGCACATGCACGCGCGCAACATAAATAATTTTACAAACGATCCACACAGCCGAGCGCACGCATAAGTCGTCATTGTTGAAACGTGACTAGAAAATAAAGAGTCCCTTTAACATGGAAAACCGAAGGCTAATGAGCAACATGAGCTTCAAGAACAAGAGTAGCGCCACCTACAGTTTGGGAAACAAACGCATTGCAATGAAACGTTAGCTCGGTCGGGCTAACAGCCGGCTAGCTCCCGATGCTATTCGCATCAGCTTGTTGCTACTAGCAGTCATTTTGATGACGCACCTTTGTGGCCTTTGACGCTCAGAGATGAAAACAACTTCTGATCATGTTCAAATACAAGCAGTACTACAGGAGAGTACAAAGTACAAAGTACTCTACTGTAGAAGGCACTCGTATTAAAAGTAGTAGTAGGTAGTAGTTAGTGTCCAGTCAGTCAGAGCAGTGACGTAATGTGGTGGTGACTTGAGGTGTTTCGAGTTGATTTATTTGAGGCGCAGCATACGAGAGGACAAACGAGCCCCCTCCTCTCTAAAGGCACCCCCCCCCCCCCCCACACACACACACACACTTAACAAAAAAGTCAAGTTGAATCCAGTGACACAAGCTAGTGTTTAAGTTTCATCTCAGCAAGTTTTTTGCTATTTGCATTTGATTGTCTTTGACGCTACTTACAAAAAACAAACGAGTTTGATATTTAAAGTATGAATTCGTTTAAGTGTGAACTAAGAAAGTCGACGGGGGGTGGAGAAGGCGTGTTCTGGGGCAAACGTGCTAATACTTGTAGCAGACTAGCTTCGCCTGCTGTTAGCTTGTTAGCTGGCCCGCTTCACTCAGTTAGCATCATTGGAATATCTTCATGTCTGCACTAAGCTAATAGTCGTCGCGCGATGCGTCCAACCGACGCTCAGTGTTGAGAAGGCACCGGCTTGCTGCAGATAAGTAGTGCTAGCCCTTACCGAGCTTAGGCCAGGCCGAGCTAAAAGCTAAAGCTAATTACGACTTGTTGTGCGCCAAACAGGCTAGGGTAGCCAAACGGCTGACGCGCGAGTACTAGCTGTGCTTAGTTGCTAGCGAACAGGAAGACGTGATTGACACTGTTGAGGTAATTTGGACCCGGGTCGGCGCCGACGTGGCCGACAGGAACACGCGGGGCTCACGCATGCACACAAACTAACAAACTACATTTTCATTTGTCCACTTACAAACGAAAAGAAAAACAAAATCCCTCACAAAACCAAAAAGTCAAACAACCAAAGTCAACTGAGAAGTCCTCGCATACAAGGTGAGGGGCGGCGACGCCGACAGTTCTTCTGTCCGTGCGCCATCTTTTCCAGTTTCACGAAGCGTCGTGTGACGCACGTCGGCCATCTTGATCTTCTTGCTGACAAAACAAAGTTAAAAAGCTATAAAAGGACAAGTAGTAAGGCACTTGTTAAAGGTACGGCGTCCTCCGACCGCACTCAGTCCACGACCACCGGCGGCGGCTCCCCATTGGCCAGCGTGTAATCCAGAGGGGCCGGGGCTTGGTGCGCCAACAGGCCCTGGATCAAAGCCTGCCCACCGGGAGCTCATGGGAAACGTTCGAGTCCGGCGGCTCGGCCGCGTCCGGCGCGTCGCTGCTTATCTTGGCATCAGCGACTGATTGACCGGGATGCGCGGTTTCCGGGGGGGTCACGCTAAGTTCAGGCGTCTCCTCAGCGGCAGCGGGCGGCGTCTGAGCCGGCGGGGCCCGGTCGGCGGGTTCCGGGTCCGAAGTGTGGGCGTCGTCCAAGTCTTTGGCGCACTCGCTCTCGTTCTCGGAGGGGGGGCAGGTTTCGGTGGGCGTGGGGGCGTCCCTGTCCCCGTCCTCGCTGGGCGTCTTGTTGGCGTGGATGCGTTGGTGGCGAACCAGGCTGTGCTTCAGCGTGAAGGTGCGTTCGCACGTGGCGCAGCGGTACGGACGCTCACCTGCGCGGGAAAACGAAAACCCCGTCAGCATGCTCATAGACGTGTAGACACAGACATACGGTGGTGAAACCTCAATTTAACGGACCTGGAAAAATTGATTTGACAGACAGTCCGTTTGGAACTCAAAACACGCCCTTGCAACACTGGGGATACACCGGGTGTATCGAGGCCACGAAATTTCTATTCAACTTCAATTTAACGGACAAACGGCTTGAATGGTCGACCCCGCCCCTAACAGTTCCGCTGTACATACATTAACATGTTTCTTAATCCTCACTAGCTTGAAAAAGGACATTTTGGGCATTTCCAACCAAAAGGGCATCCAAGATGTTGAAAATGACATTTAAAACGTGATGGAAGGGAACCTTGAATAAGTTTCAGACTTCAAAGTGTTGGAGGGATACAACTATGAAGAACATCTTTTTATATGGTCCCTATATTGTGGCTTTTCACCTATGGCGGACGTATTCAAATTGGTGTGATAAATATGCAAAACAATCAGAAATCAAGGAGGAGTCAAATACTTTTTCGCGGCGTGCGCGTGACGTACCGGTGTGTGACCTCATGTGTCTGGTGAGGTCCTGCAGCGACCAGAATCTTTTCGCACACACGGCGCACGTCTTCTTCTTGCGTTTGTCCACGGCCGCGCCGACGCCGTTGACAGAGTCGCCGCCCTCCAGACTCTTGGCCTCCGACGACGCCTCCTCGTCGCTGCGCTCGTCCTCCTTGTTGTCCTCGTCGTCCTCGTCGTCGCTCTCCGCGGCGTCGCTGTCGCCGGCCCTCGGCGCCGGCCCCGCGCTCCGCCTCCTCGTCGTTCTCTTTGCTCTCTGGCTCGTCCTTGGCGTCCCGGGGCGCCGCCGCCTCTTTCTCTTCGGGCGGAGTCTCCTGGCTCAGGTGCGCCCTCTCGTGGCGAGCGAGGGTGGTGGCGTAGCGGAAGCTTTTGCGGCACACGCCGCAAACGTGCTTCCAGTCCAGCTGAGGCTTGGCGGCGGGGTCGGCCGAGGGAGCGTCCGGCGCGTCTTCGGAGGGGCCGGCCGATGCCTCTTCCTGAGGGGCGGGGGCGGGGCCGGGGGCGGCGGCCGAGTTCGACAGTTTGAAGTCGATCAGCTTGGAGCCGAAGTTCAAATCCAAACTTTTGTTGCTGTGGCAGTCGTCGTCGTCGTCGTCGTCGTCGTCGTCGTCGTCGTGATCGCACTGAAACAAAAACAAAAACAAAGTCAAGTCAACTCTCGAGACTTCATCGTATGACATGAGGAAAATAAAATGTCTGCCGTCTGTTAATCTGTTCAGCCGACACCCGTCCACGTCATCTAGGTTTGTCCTGGTTTTGCCTCGGGGAAGGTCTCACGTTCGGCGGGTTACCTTGGCGCTGGGCGGAGCTTCTTTGGCTGCTTCTGTCGAGTTCTCCGCTGCCCCCTGCTGGTACGCAAGCTCACAAGCTTGAACAGGACTCGAACCCTCTGCGCGCACAAAACACCCATTCGTGACGATTTCGTCAGCGTGCTCATTAGCATATGTAGTCGGAGCTGGGGGAGGGGGGCCGGGGTCGCACCTGAGCCGGGCTTGCGGGCGGGGCTGCGTGGCGCGGGCTCCTCCCTCCTCCGCTCAGGGGACGTGTCTTTGAGGGCGGTAGGAGGGGCGTGGCCTAGTGGCGACGAGTCATTGGCCGGCAGCTCGGCGTCCGACTGACTCTCTACAGGGAAACGTCGGGGAACAAAGAGCCAATAAAGAAGCGCCGTCGCCAGCCCGCATCTTCACAACTGATGGAAAATGTCAACAATGTATACGCCGTGTCACACCAATGTCCTGACCTGCGCAATAATGGCCGACTCGGATTTGAGGAAATCAGATCGTCCGCCAAAACAAAAGGAGCGTCGGCCACGTTTTGTAGTCGCCAGAACGAACGCTGAGCCAGAAAAGACGGACGGCGGGGCAACGGAGAAGCTCGTTGGAGACGTTGTGGGACGTGTGAGAAGTTTGCATTTGGGCCAGAAACGTAGGAGAATTCCACAAAGATTGTCGCTGGAAAATGATGTCGTCATCATCATCATCATATCAACCTGATTTACAATTTGGAAAAAGAAACCTTCCCAATGGACCGCTTCCAAGTGAACTGCGAGTACAAAAAGCTCGAGTTCATTGGGCAATTTGTGGACACGCCCGAGGACAGCTTCGGAGCACGGCGATAGAAATATTTTGCGGCCTCAAAGGTGAGAGAAGCTCAAGGAAGGCGTGCCTGCTTTTTCTTCCTTCTCGCAAGAATGCCAAATAACCGTCTTGACGCTTGTTCAACTCTCCGACATCATCCAATTTCACTTCAACTCCAAAGCGTTGATCTCGGATGCGCCGGGCACAAAGGAGAATGTTCTGCTCTCGCGCTCGACGGCAGAGGGTTGAAGGGTTCTGTTCCTGCGCGTCCTGCCACTTTGTCAACCGAACAGACGCCGCGCGCACGCCGCACAGGGGCATCGCCGTCAATTTCACAGTCATAAATAAATATTGCATCATTCTTGGAGAATATGGTATCATTTTGAAACGAAAACCCCAAACGTCTCGAAACTCGAATATTACGTAACAAACCGTCAAGAAATGAAAATGTTTTTTTCCGTGCAGGAATTCGGGACAAGATTGTCCTTCTTCCAGCGGAGAAACTTTTCGTTTGCACCTCGGGCAACGCTAACCTGCGCTCTCGTGCGAGCCGTCGTCGCTTTCTTTCTTGGCGAAGACGCCGTTGCGTCTGAGCGTGCGGTTGGTGACGCCGTGCTTCCTCAGCAGGTGGCGCTCACAGTTGGACTTGGTGGAGAAGAAGGCGTCGCAGCGCGGGCACGGGAAAGGCTTCTGGCCTGAGGACGGGCACGCGGCGGCGTTAGCGGCGTCGGCGGCGCGGCGGGCGCGCGCGCGCGCGTGGACGTACCCGTGTGCGTGAGCATGTGCCTCTGCAGCGAGCTGGCCCACGGGAAGACGCGAGGGCAGAAGGGACACGTCATCTTCTGCACAGAGTTGGAGTACGCGTTCTTCTTGCCTTTGGACTGAGGAAGCAACGCCGCCGCCGTCGTCGTCTTCGCTTCCTCTCTCGGCCCCGCCTCCTTGTCCGCGCCTCCTCCCGCTCGCTCGCCGTCTGCGCACACAAACGGCAGAAAGCCTCAAGTGGGTGCGTCGGGGATGGGAGACTTTCTTTCGGCCCATCGATTTCTTAAGCAGCTTCTGCAGTAGCTTCCGATTTCGGGTGGTGAGGAAGAAAACGCGGTGAAAACAATTCGTGTGGTGTGCTGCCCGAGACCAGAACTCGCCGAGAGCTTCGGGAAGGCAGTAACACACCACTTGCCGATATTTGTGGTTTTACCGAGCGCTTCTCCTTCTTATCACAATGAAGTTGAAGACCGGCGGCTGAGTGCCGGTCTCGACCTTCGCGAGTCTTCGAAAGCTCGTTTGGCGTCAAGCAAATCCCACGAGGGGGAAAAAAAAAAATGCAATCTAATTTGCTTTTTCGAACATTTGAAATTGGATTTGACTGTAAGGCCACACGGCCCGGCCCTCGCGTGCGTGCGCGTGCGTGTGTGAACTTTGACCTCCGGGAGCCGTCTTTGGCGAGAGGTCGTCGGGGCCGGTCTGCAGGAAGTCGGTGAACTTGTTGGCGTCGGTGTTGGCGAGCATCTTCTCCACGCTGGCAAACTCGCCGCTGGACTCCAAGTCCAGCGCGCCGCTCAGGACCAGAGCGTCCTTGGCGCTCTTCTTCCTGTTCCTCTTCCTGCCCGACGACAAGCACGCACGAGAAGAACGCGTCAGCTCCAAATACCTCCTGAGCTACACAAAGCAAACGTAAGGAAATACAAACTGTGACCTGACGGCGTCGTCGGCCGGCGTCTCCGGGGGGGCGGAGCCGCCCGGCGGCTCCGTGGGCGGTTCGGGCACCGGCGGCGGTCTGGCCTCGGCGGACGCCGTGTCCCTCTTCAGCAGGTCGGGGGCGGCGGACACCGAGTGGATGATCTGGGCGATGGATGCCAGAGGGGGGAGCTCCTTGAGGGAGGTGGGCTTGGGGAGGAGGGGCTTGAGGCGCTGGGGGCGGAGCAGGGGGGCGGGGGCGGGGGAGGAGCCGGGGGGGAACCGGCAGCCTCCCAGAGGCGAGGCCGCCCCCGCCTTGTCCTCGTCGGCCGGGACGCGCGGCTCCGCCGCGTCGCCGCCGTTTTGACGCGTCTCGATGCGGCGCCCGTCGGCCTCGTCACGGCGGACACGCTTGCTGGGGACGGACAGGTCCACGGGTTGGTCCAGGGGCGGGTCCGGAGGCGGGCCCGTCGACGTGGGCGACAGCCTCTCCGCCTTGACGGCCACGAAAACGCCGCGCCCCTTGGCTGAGAAGTCCAGAGGCTGGTCTAGTTCCCGGTGATACGGGGCCGCGTCCCGCGTCTGACCGGGCCCGTCGGCGGCGGGCCGCACGCTGGCGATGTGCTCCTCGATCTCGCGCTCCTGGACCGAGGGGTGCTGCTTGAGAAGATGGTGGATGCAGTTGCGCTTGGCCAGGAAGGCGGCGCCGCAGCGCCGACACTCGAAAGGTTTCCTCTGGCAGCCGTTGTGCGTGCGCAGGTGGATCTGCAGGGCCCGGTACGTCTTCAGGTCCTCGCCGCAGAACCGGCACGCGGTGTCGGCGCCGCCGCCGCGTCCCGTCTCGGCGTCGGCGGTAGAGGCGGAGACGGCGCCGCTCGGGTTGTAGGGCGAGGCGGAGAAGACGCACTTGATGTTTTTCTCAATGTCCTTCCGGGACGTCTTCCCGTGTTTCTTCCTGAGGTGGCGCTCGCAGTTGGCCTTGACGGTGAAGGGGTAGTGGCAGACGCGGCAGATGTAGGGCCGCTCGCCGCTGTGGGTGCGCAGGTGGCGTATGAGCGTGGCCTTGTCGGGCGCCACGTAGTCGCAGATGTTGCACTGGTGGGGCAGGATGCCCAGGTGGAAACGCATGTGAGCCTGCAGGACGCCAGAAAAGGAGAAGACCTGGTCGCAGAAGCGGCACGGGAAGGAGCCTTTGGCCGAGCCGGCGTCGGCGCTGCCCGCGCCCGCCGCTTTGCTTCCTGCTTTCTTCCCGCAGAGCCCCGCCTCTTCGTGCGCGGCGGTGGCGGCGGCCGGCGGCGAGTCGGACGGCGGCCGGCGGGTCTCCGGCCGGTCGCCGTCCCCCGCCGCTGAGGACGAGGAGGAAGAGGTGGGCGTCTTGAAGAGGGCGGGGGTGGGCGGCGGCGGGCCGGGACCGATGCAGCCCAGCGACGCCTGCTGCGAGCTCTGCAGGGGCGGCGGCGTGGTCGCGGTCAGGCCGGAGCGAGGCGTGGCGGGGGGCTTGGGCTTCAGGGGCGGCAGCGCCTTTTGGTTCTGGACTTGACCTGCGTCCCCAAAACAAAACGCGTGAAAGTGTGTTTCCACAGTTCACAGTTCACAAAAGTTCGCCTTCTAACGATGAGCCAAACTATTTATCGCGAAAAAAGTCAAATGCAAGAATTTCTCGATATCTTTGAGGGGGAAAAAAAATTACAAGGGAAAAGAAAATTGTCCGTTGAGCGCTACGGCAGCAAGGTGAGCGTTAACAATAACGACGGCGGCCAGCAGCGTGTGACGAGTGTAATGCGCGCGAGGACCCACCTTGCCCCGCGGCGAAGCCCAGCCCCATCTGATTGGGCGCGGCGGCGGCCACTTTGAGGATCTGCTGGATGTCGGCCAGCTCCACCACGCCGCCCGCCTCGCCCGGTTTGACGGCGGCGGCGGCGGCGCCGTCGGGCTGCAGGAGGAAGCCCGCCTGGAAGGGCTGCAGGGACAGCAGGCTGAGGGCGTCCCTCTGAGACAGACCCTGCAGCGTGGACGCGGCGGCGGCGGCGGCCGATCGCTCCAGCAGGGGGATGCCCAGCGCAGTCAGCCCCCCCGCGCCCACCGTCAGAAAGGCGGGCTCCTGGGGAAGGCTGCAGCTCAGCGGCTCCACGTGGATCACCTTGATGCTGTCCAGGTGCGCCTGGTGGATCTCGTCCTCCGTGGGGGTCCGCGTCACCTGGGGCGGGGCACACGCGACGTCACCGCTACGTACGGGAAGCTACGTGCGCGCGACCCTGGCTCGCGTCGGTGGATTTCCTCGCCAGACTCGCGAGGAAGATTTTGACGCGGCGAGACGAGCGGAGCCTTCCGGAGAGGCCGCGAGGCCGCGGTACGAGCGGACGACGGCACATCGGAGCGGAGCAAAAAATTCATGAGCAACTTGTATTCTCCGGCGTGAGAACCGCCGGACCTGCCGAGTCGCGAGCCGAATGTCGCAGGGCGGGTTAGCGTTTGTACATCGGGAGCTCAATTGACGAACGGAGATGCGTCGCCGACACGCCGCCGGTCTCTCGGGCTTCTTCGAGTGCCGTGTTGCCTTTTATTTGACATTCATTTCGGCGCGGCTCACAAGAAAGCGAAAAGCGTATCGATACCGACGATCGCGCACGCTTTGATTTTCTGCTCCCCTCACCGACGACGTGCGCCCGTGCCTCGCCCGCACTGCCGCAAAGGCGACCGGAACCGATTTGTCGGACTTCCTTTTGTTTTAATGGGACATGGCGTTTTGGTTCTAAGACAGGCAATTGCAAACATTGTCAGAGGCTGTCCGCTATTGGCCCGTTTTTGCGACCGCCGTAACGCACTCGACGCGTAAAAACCGTCGTCGGCCTCCGCGGCGGTTACCTTGGAAACGTGCCGCAGTCCCAGCGCCTCCATGAAGTCGGACTGCGGGGAAAGCGGGGCGTCCTCGAAGTGGTTCCGACTCCGCCGGACGCAGTTTTGCGTTTCCTCGGCGCCGGCGTCAGGCGGGTGGGCGGAGCTCTTGTGGAGGTCGAGGGCGGGGCGCAGCGGGAAGGCCTTATCGCACGACTCGCACACGAAGCGGTGAAACTTGCCGACGCAGCGCCGAAGGTTGGTCTCGCACCACACCTGAAGCGGCGGAAAAACCGTCAGACGGGCGGGAAGCGAGCCTCGGGGAGACGGGGGCGGAGCTTACCTGCGCGACGCGAGCGAACTTCTTGCAGGAGAAGTCGACGAAGGACAGGTCGTTGAAGCCGGCCGGGATGGACGGGTTGGTCTGGATGAACGGTTGGCCGTCGGGGTCTCGGGGGAGGAGCTTGTGGACGGCCGCGTTGTGACGCAACAGGCCGCGGTGCGTGCGGAAGGAAAGACAACACAAGTCGCACCTGCAAACACAACAACGTCCGCAACTCATCGACCGTCCAATTCGGCGGCGGACCGCTCGGGACCTCGTTTAAGTCGAATTGGCCAAATCCTCACAATTTCAACAGTCAATTCCTGTCGTCCGCCATGAAAGCAGACCGAATAAGACTTTGGCAAACAATCATCCACCTTTTTGTCGATTTGCTAACGACTCTGAATCGTCCTCCGTTTCATCTTTGAGGTTATTCTCGGCCTTCATTTTCGTGCATCGGTAGCAAAGAAGTCGCTCTCACTTTCCAAAAGGTTAGTTGGGAATGTTGACTTGATCAACATTCCCAAATGATTAACAATAATCGGTTAACAAAGAGTCATTGGAAAAAAAGGATTTTGAAATAAGCTCATGCAAAATAAACGCTTATCCGATTATTCAAGTGACTGATGGAACGATTGATTCTAAAAATATTGGACAGCGGCAGCGCTCCACGAGTGCGTGCGTGCGTGCGTGCGTGCGTGTACTTGAGCGTGGTGTCCGGGTGCGTGTCCATGTGAGCGTCCAGCTCCAGCCTGCCGCCGCAAGTCTTGAAGCAGATGGGACAAGGAAGCGCCGGCTCGTCCCCGGCCCGCGCGCCAGCCGCCGGCACGCTCGGCGTCGGCAACGCGGCGGCATTTTCCTCCGAGGCCGAGTCCTCCGTCACCTGCGTGACATCGTCGTCCTCGTCATCAACTAGCTCCACCCCCGCGCTCTCGACGCACTCGACGGACAGGCGGCGCCGCTCACCTTCTTGGCGGGCGGCTCCTCGACACCCTCGTCCTCCGGGCCTTGCCGCCGCTTGGCGGACGGACGCCGCCGCTTGGTGGGCGAGGGCGGGCTGACGGGCAAGAGGCCGCTGGCGGGGTCCTTCTCGTGAATCTTCATGTGTCTGAACACGGGTACACGCGGACTTCATTAAGAACTCTTGAAATACTTGAAAGTATCCTATTTTTGTACAAATCATTTGTCTTCATTGATCAGCGCCATATAGTGCCAGGCAGAACAATTCAGTGCTCTTCCACTAGATGGCAGAAGGTCCATCGTTAACCACTTGCCGTTGGGACAACAGGATAAGAGCAAAGGGTTCCACTTAATGCGCCACATTTACACATTTACACAAGATGGTCGGTCATTGTTTCCTACTTCAAGTGACATTTTCGTTCGTCGTCGTTTTTGTCCTGTCAAATCCACTATGTGCTTTGCTCAACTACATTTGGGAAAGCCGACGATAGGACCGACAAGGTGGTGGAAGATGAGGAGACAGAAGATCTATTCATCGCAGCGCGCAGGCAGCGGGCCGACACTTGACATTAGCTGACAGGAAGTACTTGATCCACCAATCAGGTGAGGGGACAGAAAGAGGAGGCGAAAACTGCCCCGAAACTTGCAACGCGCCATCCGCCAATCAGAGGACAGGAAGCATGATATCTCAGCCCTGCGCGTGTGTACACACGCGCGTTCATGCGCTGGAAAACACACACAAATCATTTTCCAGTGTTGTTACGACACGAGACAGGAAGTAAAACGTTCAACTGACCGAGATGAAAGTTCCTCATCAACATCAACTGTCTCCAGCGCCCTCTGCTGGAAAATGTGTGGACTACTACTTTGATTCTTACATGGCAAAGATTACGAGGATAGTTTTTAGCCCCGCCCGCAAAATCAGGAAAACTGTGAAGTTGTTCTTCCACCGTGGTCGGCCGGAGGACGGGTTCACGGCCAACTTCCTGTCACTGATGCAGTGCTCGTGCTTGTGGGCGCGTGTCCGTACCTGTGCATGTTGCCGTTGGTGGTGAAGGTCTGCGCGCACACGCTGCACCTGTAGGGCCTTTCGCCGCTGTGCACGAGCATGTGCCGATCCAACGAAGACGCCGAGCTCAAACATTTGCCGCAAATGCTGCACGAGTGGTCCGTCGCGCCCGCGTCCACGTTGTGCTAAACACGCGCACACGCGCTTATGAGGATGGCGTCTGCCGTCACGTTGCCACCGGACAGGAAGTGCGTGCGTGCGCGCGCGTACCTGTCTGATGTGCATGGTGAGCTGATGCTGCGACTGGCAGCGCTTGTCGCAAAGCGGGCACACGTGAGCGGCGTGATCGTCTTTGGCGTCCTGGCGGCGGGCACAAAAGCGAGGCGTCAACGGGCTGACGGACGAACGAGACGGCGGCGCGGCCTCGGCTCACCTGGCTGCGTCGAACGTTGCGGCCGGGCGCCGCCCTCGTGGCCGACGACGCGGGCGTCTTGTTGGGCGACGGGCTGCAAGGGGGACAAATGAACGAAGAGGGAAAATCAAATGATTTTGCAAAATTCTCAAAGTCTGCTCTAAGTTGGCTCCCTCTAGTGGTATGTGCAAGCATCACTCCATCCAATGTTCAAACCGTCACACGTAAGGCATCATCCATTTATGTACAGTCAAATGCAGTTAGTTGCATTTCATCCTTCAGAACCGCATGTTCTTTAGCTACAATCTTTTTTTAAACCTTCAGGTCATCATTATTTCAGTCAAGATTTTGATTTAAGCGCAGGGTTATGTTAACTGTGTTAGCATTCACTCATAATGTTACAGACGCTAATATTGCATTTTCAATCGGGAATTTTAATGTTGATCGTACTCGAAGACCTTGTAGGAGGTTCTCGGTGTCAGAAGTTGGAGAACTGCTGACCTACTGCCCACATTTCATATTCGTTCTCTTTTTTCAAGGAAGTTTTGGTTGTAGAGAGCGAGTCCATTCCGTAGCTCCCATTTTTACGGCGGCCTCAATGTATCTGGAATCCCTTTGTTGTGATTCAGGAGGAGGAAAATCAGTGACTGCGTTGGTAATCAATCAATCAATTTCCTTCTCCCGAACCGCTCCAAAGGGATTCTGAGAGAAGCGTTTAGGGAGGCGGTCCATTTCAAATCTAAAAATCGCGATTGGCCAGTAGGCGAGGAGTGAATGCTCGCCAACATCGCCACGCGGCGTTTGTGTTGACCTCGGTGAGGGTCCAGGAGTGACGTCGCTTCCCGCGTCTCCTTCTCCGTTGATGTTGCCCGCCGCCGACATCACGGCCGACATCATGGCGTTGATGGAGGACAAGTCTCCGCCTCCTCCGCCATCGCCGCCCCGGAGGCTCTGTCGGCTCTCGTCCGCATTCTTGGCGGCCTGGGGTGCGGCTGCATCGATACATTGCAAAAGATCCACCAATAAGAAGAGCGTTCCGTATACAACATCATGAACCCAAAACGGCCGCCTCAGCAAAATGTTTGCGGCTCGGGTCAAGCGGCCGCTTTTGAAGAACGCAAACGGGCGGCCAGTCTTTGCTCAGTTTTCATTTGTCAGTCGCAAAACGATTGTGCTCAAGACGACGTCTGTTTCTTATCGCAAGTGAAGTGGCTCCATTTATCAACAAGTGACCAGCTGCTATCCATGTTGTCAAGTGTAAGCTGTGCACATCAGCGGAACGCTTTCAAAAAATACAAAACTCTCACTGGTGAATAAATGAAAGGATCAAATCAACGTAGCCGAACACACCTTTGATGCTACTTGGCAGAGTCTCCTCCGCTAGCTCCGCCTCTTCACCGTTCAGCACGGAATTGGCTCCGCCCCCTTCCTGCTTCTCTGTGGCATTGTCCATATCTGTGTGGGCGCGCACACACACACACACACACACACACAAAGTAAACCCTGTGTCACATGACCATCATGTGATGTGGCCACAAGATGGCGCCTGCTTGCTGAGTGCTGCTGGCCTCCAAAAAAAGTTGGGACCGCTGATCAATGACATGTAAAGGTCACGAGGACCAAGTTAGAGGTCACAGGTATTTGTAGCCAGCGACGGCGGAGGACATTTTACGAGCGCACCCTCGACACACCTGTTCACTCAAAACACACACACACACACGCGCGCGCGCACACTTTGGCGGGAGGGGGAGAAGAAACGATGAGCGTTTCCCGATGAGCTTCCCCCACAGGAAGGCGCGCTCCAGAGTCGGCCGCTTCCTCTTCCGGCTCTGCCCGCGCGCGCGTCTACATTCCACGTAGAAAGGAGTCGCAAAGCCGAGTTTCTCGCCGCAAAACAAAGAAATAAAACGCAGAGACAAGATGTCACCTCAGAAAAACGGCTACATTTAAGACACACAAACACAAAACTATTGGATGCTTTTCACTTCTCGTTTTAGGAGAGTGAAGGACTGAAATGAGGTTGACTAACGCCAACTGCCACTGCGCGCGCGCGCGTGCGTGCGTGGAAATGATTTGGAAAGCTGAGTTTTTCAAGAGGGTTTTTTGGGGGTTTACCAGAAGACAAAGTACACAGAAACTTAAAAACACAGACGTCAAGAAAAACTGCCCAATTTAAACACACGCTGAATTCTTGATGGAATTCACTTCCTGTTTTCGGAGAGCAAAGGAGTGAAACGAGGATGACCGCTGACTAGTGCGCGAGCACTACAGTGTTGCATTTCCACCGAGCCGCCGCTTGTGTCGTGACGAAGCAGTGGCAGGTGTGCGGGCCAGCGAGCCAGCGCACAAGTGTCACTGTTGGCCGACGAAGTGCTCAGGCGGCACTTTTTACTGCCGACTGAGAAGAAAACGAACGGCAACACATGGAGCAAAACAAGGATGGAGCATGTGAAGGAGAGCAGACATTTTGCCAGACGGGAGATGAAGTAAGAAAAAGAAAGACGATGACGATGGCCGTCCCTAATCGAGTGTCCGCTGAAGGAGCGCGTGACCTGCGCGCAGTTGCGGCGACGCCGGCGGCGTGCGTGGAGACGTTACCACGCTGACATCATTTGAGGCTTTTAAAAGGGTTGTGAAAATGGCAACGCATAAACTTTGCACTAACAAAGCGACTTCAAATCTTGTATAATGTCATCATCACTCCATATTATTTGATAAACCCATATCGTAATAACATAATTATGTAGTATTAAAAAGAATTCAAGAGTTTTTGTGACACTGCATCCATAAAAATGCTGCTCCTTCTGGTGTGCCAGCATTGTCCACCTGGGGGCAGTATAAGCCAGACAGACGGCTATACTGTTCATTGAGCCGTCCGATTCCTCTCCGATCGTCAGTACGACGCAAATATCAGTCGTTCGTCGAAGAGGATAAAGAATATGACTACTGTTATTATGTCTGTCTACATGTGTTGCTGCGCACTTTGTGCGTTCGATCTCTCGCTTGAAGGGTTAAGACACTATTTAGCATTAGCATTAAGCTAGCCAACTGAAAGGCGAAGTAAGCTACGGTTGTTTTAAAAGCACAAGGTGTAATCGTCTTTGTTTTGTTTCGTTTTGTTCGCGTTATAAACTTCAGCTGGGGTCGCAATTAAAGCGCTCGTATCTCAAAAACTCCATCGGGTCACTCGCATCGCAAGGCAGCACGTCGGCCATTTTCTAGAACGATCGCAACCGTTCATCGTTCCCCAATTTTTAGTCCAAAGTGTCAAAAGTGACACCCGCCCATCAAAATCGAAGCCTGGAAAAAGTACGAGCGCGCATAGATGGCCTAGCGTGCATTTGGAAGGCGTAATGTCGGGTGTCGGCTAGCGGGCCGAGTTTAGCATCGGACGTGGGGGAGGGGACGAGCCGCTGACCATATGTTGACTATTTATGAGCGCCTCACTGTCCTCCTCCTCCACGCGCACACGCCGACGCACGCTCACACATTCCTGTCCGCATTCCTGCAAATGGCCGCCGCGCAGGCTTCGCGCTGCCCGAACGACTCGACTTCCTGCGCTCAGGCGCCCGCGTTAGCATATCAAACTGCAGCGTCAGCAATAAACCTCATCGACGGTCCACTTGTTGAGCGTTCGCCACCGCGTGAGACGCGCCAATTCCACTTCGAGCAAAACCAACAAATCATTTGAATGCTGCCAAATCGAGCCGCCGTCGTCGCCGCTCGCAAATGCTCAACTGCCAATCAAAGGTCGCTGCAACAATGGACGCCATTTCACCCAGCCACTTTCTTCTGCCTACGCACGACTGACGACGCGTTGCGGCCACGGGAGCCACGATCCAATTGTGGGCCAGAAGACCCTCACGCGAACCCGGAAGACTCGGTCCTCCCTGAGATTCTGCGGCAGTCTCGCATTTAGAAGTGTGCAAAATGTATTCATCCAGCAAAGTGATTCTCAAAGTGTGAAAAAAATAAATACAGTACAGTTCAATTGTATTTCACCTTTTAGCGCATACTGCATTCAATGTTATTTATTTGACTTGCGTGCAATGAATTTGAATGGAATCATTATTCAAAAACAGTCTTAATGTATTTTAAGGTCAATGTGTTTTCATGTCGTCACTGTATTTGAATGTTTTACGCTACTTGGAGAGCAAAGTATGTTTGAGCTGGTACGTTTGCGAAGGACTGGCGTCGCACAAGCTAACGTTAGCCACTTAAAGCTAGGCTATGGAGAAACACCGTAACCCTATTTTGCAGTATCTCAAGTTATTGCATAGTGGAGGTGGGGCCACCCGACTACGTCACCTGGCATCCCTTTTAGCCACGGCCCAAAAATAAGGAACACACAAATGGTGAAAATGTCGAAAGCACGAGACCTCCACACCATCATTGTCAGTCTTTTCAAAACAAGCAGAGGTGGGAAGTAGCCGAGTGTATTTTTCTGGTGACTTTTTATTTTTCCTCCTTACTTTTTCAACACAAATATCTGAAAGGTCTACTTCTTCTCCAATTGTGGAGATGCGGTAAATAACAAGACGAGGAGACGAGAACCAGTCGTGTCGCTTGACTCGCCACATACAAACTGAGCGCTTTCAAACAGCCAACCACTCCCTTTGACTTTTTCACCCGCCGCCCCTCCCTTGAAGATGCACGCCCCCGAACGGGATTGTTACTTTTAAAACCTTGTCATCTTCACGACGGCACGACATAAAGGCCGTAAATTGGGGACAAATCGGAAGCAAGCTCGTCAAGCGCACGGATCATAGATATGAACAATAGGGAGACACGACGGAGCCCTTTGAGCTGCGTGCCAACAGCGACGCTAAGCTAGGAGGGTCAAATCGGTCAACACATTCAGTGTGTGTGAACGGCAAGAAAACCGAAATACTGTGACAAGGATGCCTGCGCGCACACGCCGAACAATCACAACAAGGGAAATCGATACTTTTGGGCTCTGATGCTCTGTATTAATAATAAAAAGTTTTGACATTGACAAAAAGTAAATCTCATGAAAATGGGTTGAGAAATGAGCACGTTATGATTTATTTTCAACATCCACGATGGCTTCTTTAGCTGACGTACATTTGAAGATTGTCGCGACCGGCAGATTATTAGAGCGCCTGCATTGCTTTCAGTGAAGCATGTTGGTTTTTTAGAAAGCTAGCTCGTTGACAAGTCTGGCTCGCTGGCATGAAACGATGTCACGTTAAACGTCCCCTATTTTCTGGATTTGCACGCCCATAGAGCCACTCCCTAACATGGACTCAAATGTTTTGTCACGCGAGCGTCCGCAAAAGGCCCTTCTGAGGGCTACTTCCGTCTGAGCCACTTTTCTATCCGCTTTGTCCCATTTGGCCAAGACGGCCCTGAGAGCGTGTCCTCTGAGCGGTCGCCTCGGGAGCGGAGAGCTTCGCAAGTGAGCTGATTTTGGGCCTCTCGCCAGACAAAGGAGCGCAATGTTTATAGGATGATAATATATATTACAGCCCAAATACTAGAAAAAGTTGGTTTGGCAAAATATGGGACCTTTCAAATAATATTTCAAGCATTTCTTTCCGCACTGCAGAAACAAGACCGTAAAAAAACGAACTCAAAATAGCCACAATGTGCTCATTTTGTCTACTTTCAGTCCCCCCTGTAATGTTTTGGCAGTGGGCAAATCTGTTCGAAAGAAATCTACATTTGTTTTATTTTACACTATTGCAATAGTACAAATAAATGCTCATCTTTTCATTGAAGATGAAATCTATGTTACTATTAGGCTGGTAAAGTACATTTATAACTTTGTACTCATAAATATTATAAATAAGATGATTGTGATTCTGTACTATTACCAGTTGTTTTTGTATCAGCACTTTGATTTAAGTTGTGAATAGCAGTACTTTTGACATCTCTGAAAACAACACACACACACACACGCACGCTTTGTAGCGTAGCATCGCGTGCTAACTGGCGACACAAGCTGCCTCGGCGTGCCAGCCTGTCCCGGATGGTCGGCGTTAAAAAAAAATAAAATAAAATGGAAATAACGACGGACGAGGAGGAAGAAAAGTCAAAGGAGGAGAAGTATGAAAAGCGCTGGTGTCTCCTGGCAACAGGAAGTTGACAGTAAGCGGAGTCACAGGAGATGACTTCGCTTCTTCCACCTCACACTCGGCTGCCGGCCGCCATCCTCCACGCGCGCGCGCGCACGCACACACGCTCGCTCGCTCGCGCTCTACTCGGAAGAACGGGCAGTGCACGTCTTCATCTCGTCGTCAACTTCCTCAACTCCTCCCACTTTCCTCCTCCCTGTTGCATCATCCCGCTCTCTCGGCCACCTCCTCCATCTTGTTTTCCGGCTCACACGCTGACTCGTGCGTGTGCGCGGGCGTGTACCGTGGAGTTTGGAGCCGGAGTGATAAAGTGTTAAGATATCATCGGACATGTGTCAGGATGGAGGGGGAGGGGCAAGTCAACTGGTGTGGAAAATGTCTGCCAGCTGTCAGCCAATCAGCTCGCAGATTCCTTCACTCTGCGCACACACACACACACACAGACACTCATCCTCTCTCTTTAAACACACATGTGCACTTTGCTACACAACATTAGGACATCTTTCCTCACTTTTTATTGCGTTTGTGTCATTATGTGCAACTTTTAGAAAGGTTTCAGCTTTTTGTTGTCTTCTATAAATCTATTTTGCCACGAGGAATTGACACTTTTGACCCTCATTCTGTCTCTCTCTCTCTCACACACACACACACACACACTACTCTGCTACACGTGCATTAGTGCAGGGTTGGCGGGAAACTTATGAGAATGCGAGTGAGGCGGACACCATGCAAGCTGATGTATGGAAGTAGGCGGAGCCAAATAAGCTGACAATAATTGTGAAATGAAGCAATACGAGATGGGAGAACCCGGCCGGCTCCTCCCCCTATTTTACTCACAATTCCTGAGGAGGGCGGCGCAAGTGTGACGAGGAGGGGGGCACGATTGGGGCGGTTAGGCACGGTGGCGGCAGGCGATGGCGGGAAACAATATGTGGAACAATATTTACCTCCAAAGAAACGCTCGCTTGCTTCTTTGTGATGCGCGTCTGCGACCGCCGCTCACACTGCGGGAAGAGCACACAAACGCGTCAGTACACACACACGCACAGGTATGAAGACACAAGACGTGCGGGGCCAATTCGTCGGTCACGGGAGTATAAAAAGGCCTTTACACTTTAGCGTTTTCGCTATTTTTATTTGACACGACTTGCGCACAGCCACAGATATCAAATGGGTGCTTTCAACGACGCCCTTTTAGTTTCGGAGCGGTATTTCAATTAAACACAAAAGTGGATTTCACAAAAAGAAGTTGCTTCACCAGAGCATTTTAAAAATAAAATGCCAACAAAAAGAAGTTTGAATCCATAGTTTAAAAAAAAAAAAAAAGAAATCAACAATTTTCCACAGTCGTTTGTCCTCTCCAAAGCAGTCACCGTCAAAAAAAGGTTTCAAAAGTTGAGCTGCGTCACAGTCGTCCGTCTATTTTTCACAACACCGGCAGCCCTCGGCTCATCCAGAAGCGTTCTGAAAACAGGGACATCCGAAGCGTCCGCAAGGGTTTCCATCAGAGTTTCGTGCGGAAGTGCCTCCGCAGGTGATATTACTTCCGACCGGCTTTCGCCTCGTTACTGTTGGCTTCGTTGCATTTTCATTTTTTGTGGACTTTTCTTTTCTTTACAGTCGACAGCAGTCGTAGAAGAGGGCGTGACAATGAAGCGGTAGAAGCGACAGCGCCGTTGCATTGTGACGCAAACGCCTCCCGATTGCCCCCTGCTGTTGTGGAGGCTCTACTGCACGAACCAGAGCTTCTCTAGCGAGACTGAATAATGTATGGTGCTGCAATACAGTATTTGGGGGATGTTTGGCGAGCCAGATGAGCCAGTTAAATGGCCCTGATACAAGGAGTTTCACTATAAAGAGGAAGACATGAACAACATCATCAAAAAAGATGATTTTCTTGTACGCAAGCCAGCACAAGTTGTGGGCAGCAGTGCATTATGGGTATGACCAAGATGAATGAACGAATGAGAGCCACATCAACAACGCTGCTAAGAAACGCTCGTCCAAGGACGCAAAGACGATAATCTGGATGGAGGGATGGAGGATGGGAGGATGAGCAAGTGGAGAGGGTGGATTTGGGGATGATGGAGGAGGAGGAGAGCCAGATTACGAGCTTAGCGCCAGGCTAATTACAGCGGGACGAGATGGAACTAAGCTAAGTAATTAGCCGCTAGCTCGAGGAAGGCGATCCTCACGCTTAGCTAAGCGGCTAGCCCGAGGAAGGCGATCCTCACGCTAAGCTAAGCGGGTAGCCGCTAGCTCGAGGAAGGCGATCCTCACGCTTAGCTCGAAGAAGGCGATCCTCACGCTAAACTTAGTGGCTAGCCGCGAGCGAGAGGAAGGCGATCCTCACGCTAAGCTAATTGGCCCGCCGTTAGCTCGAGGAAGGCGATCCTCACGCTAAGCTAAGCGGGTAGCCGCTAGCTCGAGGAAGGCGATCCTCACGCTTAGCTCGAAGAAGGCGATCCTCACGCTAAACTTAGTGGCTAGCCGCGAGCGAGAGGAAGGCGATCCTCACGCTAAGCTAATTGGCCCGCCGTTAGCTCGAGGAAGGCGATCCTCACGCTAAGCTAAGTGGCTAGCCGCGAGCGAGAGGAAGGCGATCCTCACGCTAAGCTAATTGGCCCGCCGTTAGCTCGAGGAAGGCGATCCTCACGCTAAGCTAAGTGGCTAGCCGCGAGCGAGAGCAAGCTGCTGCTGCTGACAAGTTTCAACTTGTCAGCAGCAGCAGCGGCAGTGCAAGAGCAAAAGAGGAATTTATGAATTCCTCTTTTGACCCAACAACATCGAAACATCTTCTCGACAGCATGTGACGCTAACAATCAAAGCGAGGACAGAACATTGAAAGCGTTGTTAATTCATTTAAAAGGTCTGCCGATGACAACCCCAGCTCCTCTGCCGAGTACTCCGACGCTCGCGGGTCACGTGACGCAACAAGGAAGTACCGCGATGACATCAGGAATGTTGGTGGGACCCACAAGGCCAGCACAGACATGCATGTCGCGCACGCACACGTCAACACGTGACGGGAAACAAAAGCGGGGAAGAAAGAACATGCAAAGAAGAAAGTACAAAGGAATGACAGAGGGAAAGATGGAGAGAGGAGAGGAAGAGGGAGAAAAGGTGAAAGTCGGAAGGGAAGAAGGAAATAGAGGAAGGAGAGGAAAGAAAGAAAAGGAGGAAGAGAAAAGAAGGAAGACGCAAAGAGGCGTGAAAGAATGAAAAAGAGGAGAAAAAAGAGGACGGAAAGAGGAAAGGAAGAGAAAATAGGAAATAGAATAGAGTGAAAAGAGGAAAGATGCAAAGAGGAACGAATACAAGATAAGAGAGAAGGCAAAGAAATATCGGATGAGGAAAGAGAAAGAAAGAAGAGAGGAATGAAAGATGAGCAGAAGGAAACAAAGAAGCTTCTTTGCTTTGACCGAAAAGTGCCGACTTGTTGAATTTGTTCCGAAAGTTTGACGGCCAGACCCGAGTGGGCGTGGCATTTGACCTTTCCACCTCAGGCGGGTCCGCGGCTCGGACCCGTCGGCGTGTCGGCGCGAGCCGCGTGACCGAGTCGCCGTCCCGGCTGAGATCCGGTCGGACAGGACGAGCAGAGGCCGTGCCGCGCTGCGCCCGACCGGCCGACGCCCGCGCAAACCCTGCGTCCGATTGGCCCACGCCCGAGCGCCGTCGGCAAAGTGCCCGCCTCCTGCGGAGCGGACGATGCGTGCCCTTTCAAAATAAGTCTTTTGAAAGTCAATGATGCGACCGGACCCTTTCAAAATAAAAGTCTTTTGAAAGCGGATGATGCGGACGGATCCTTTCAAAATAAAAGTCTTTTGAAAGCGGATGATGCGGCCGGACCCTTTCAAAATAAAAGTCTTTTGAAAGCAGATGATGCGGACGGATCCTTTCAAAATAAAAGCCTTTTGTAAGCGGATGATGCGGACGGATCCTTTCAAAATAAAAGCCTTTTGTAAGCGGATGATGCGGACGGATCCTTTCAAAATAAAAGCCTTTTGTAAGCGGATGATGCGGACGGATCCTTTCAAAATAAAAGTCTTTTGAAAGCAGATGATGCGGACGGATCCTTTCAAAATAAAAGTCTTTTGAAAGTGAATGATGCGACCGGACCCTTTCAAAATAAAAGTCTTTTGAAAGCAGATGATGCGGCCGGACCCTTTCAAAATAAAAAAGTCGAACATCTACTCCGTGCAGTGTTGAGCCGTCAAGGACAGCGAGGCCTTCTTTGCTGGCCTAAACACTACCAGAAGCGCTGACCTACATTTACAACCTCAATTCTAATATTTGTTTCATGAAGCTGTATTCATTTATTCATTTGTTTCCTGTATGTGGATGTTAATTTTTTTGCCCAATCAGAGTTCAGCCTCTTTGTTGCCATATCAACGTAATCTGCCCGGGGCCGATTACGTTGATACTTTTTCCACCCGTCTGCAGCGATTTGCATCAGGGATGGCCCGGATTCCGGCTTCAAGTGTTCTCCTTGTGGGAAAAGTCAGCTCTTTTGGGATACTTTGGGGTACTTGAGTACTCGCAGCGGCCGATGAAGTCGGGGGCCCGTCCCCGCTGAAGGCCCGCAGGCCGAATGTAGCCCGCCACTGACTTCCCTTCTGCTGAGCGCACACTTACCCACAACGCATCTCTCCCAGCACCGCCACGAACACGACAACAAAGTCTTTTCGACTGGCCGTAAAGAGCATCTCAAGACATTCGTCATTAAAGAGCGTCGACGACATCGTCAATATCATCATCAAGAGGCGGCCCGCGTGTCACTTCCTGTATGACAACAACATGTGTGCACGTCCACCCTTAATTGCACACACGGCAGGACGGTCGGGGGGGCTAACGTACCGAGCGGCTGTCTCGCGCTCACGCACGTCGACAGGTGCCGCGGACAGCCAACGACCTCGGACAGGCGGCGCGCCTCTACGTCCTCCTCGGCGCGTGCTAACAGATGCCAACATCTCTAGTTTGCTAACATCACCGCGTGACTTTTTCTTCACCAAAAGAAATGTTCTTTCAAAATGAAAACTTTCTCTTTTATGCGAATCAACTCCCACACACTGTCGCTAACACATGCCAACAGATCCTAATGCGCCGCCTCCATCACTTGAACGTCGTCATGTTTGTTAACATCAACTTTCGACCCCAACACTTGACCTTTTTTACGAAAATACAAATAGTATTTCAAAATAAAGCTCCCCGTTATATCCATCCATCCACGGGTGCCTCCTCACGCGGGACGCGGGCTGCTGGAGCCGACCCAGCTATCTTCGGGCGGGAGGCGGGGTACACCCTGAACCGGTCGCCGACCAATCGCAAGGCACATAGAAACAAGCAACCATTCGCACCTACGGGCAATTTCGAGTCTCCAATTCATGCATGTTTTTGGGATGTGGGAGGAAAGCGGAGCACCCGGAGAAAAGCCACCCAGGCGCGGGGAGAACATGCAAACTCCACACAGGCGGGGCCGGCCGGGGATTGAACCCGCCTCTCCATTATATGACGGTAATCAATCAACTTACGCACACTAGCTAACCAATGTTAATCGACACTAACTAGTCACATCACGTAAACGTCATCGTTTGTCAATGTCATCAACTTTAGACCCTGATTAAGAAAAATGAAACATTTCAAAATAAGAGCTTTCTATCGCACACACCGACATAAGCGAACATATGCTCACACATGCTAATGTGTGTCCTCCATCACTAATGTCGTCATGTTTGTCACCATCCTTGAAACAAAAAAAAGGATTTCTTCAAAATCATGACTTGAGTCAACACACACTCAAACAGCACACACACACAAAGCACAGCTGCACAACAAGCTGCACATTCATCTTCGACAGCTGCCACACACACACACACACACACACACACACACACACTCGACATCAGCGCGGGTGTGTGCGTGTGTCGCAGTAATCGTGTCATCCACACGGACACACGAGACTGCAGGGGGCGCTGTCACTCAGCACGTGAACATGTCAACATCACTCAGTGGCCGATGATGTCACTTCCCGCTGGGAAGGTGACAAATGCACGCTAACAGGTGTTAGCTAACAACATCCCGGAAGATGTCTCGGTCACGTGACTGCACGTGTGTGCGTCAACTTAAGCTCCATCGTGTGCGGCGTAACCTCCTCGTCCGTGTCTCGTCCTCACTTCCTCTTGCCGTTCGCTCGCCGTCTTTTCTGCGAGCGGCCGACACGGGCCAAAGTACGAGGCCGCGCTCTCGGCCAATCACGGCGCATTCCCGTATCGCGCGACTGCGTGTGTGTGTGTGTGTGCGCGCCTCTTCTGGCAATCATTCACTCGACTGATTTGATAGGCAACCGGAATGCAGTGGACCTGGATAGTTCACATGTGCCTCACAGTTGTGAGGTTGCGGGTTCAAATCCCGGCGTTTGCATGTTCTCCCCGTGCCTGCGTGGCTTTCCTCCCACATCCCAAAAACATGCGCGGTCGGTTGATTGAAGACTCGAAATTGCCCGTAGGTGTGAATCTGGGTGCGAATGCTTGTTTGTCTGTATGTGCCCTGCGATTGGCTGGCGACCGGTCCGGGGCGTACCCTGCCATTTTGGACAGGCCAAATCTTTTGTCTCTTTCTTGTCCATGGTCTTCTCGTGTCATTTCCAACCTGAACAAAAAATTGCTGTTTGAATAAACGTAACTAGCGGTGAGTCAAACTCTGCCCAACTACGAATCAATTCCTTCCTCACGGTCGACTTTGGATAGGGGCAATTGTGTTGCGCAAAATGTCGCCTCCGCGCACGTCGCTGTTCGCACTTTCGTTTTAATACGACACACCTGTCAATCACCTGACTGGCCCCGTGCCTTTCGGCCTCTCGTGCACGCCCGAGCAAAGTGCCTTCTACACTCAATGGCGCGCACACGCACCGCCGCTGACTGAAGTTTGAGTGAAGACGTTGCTTCTCAGCGCCACAGAGAGGCTGAAAAAACATGCTTGCATCCTTCTTTTCCTGTCTGGAGAGGAAGTAGGAAGTGGTGGGGGGGACTCTTTGGGGATCTAGCTTGCATCTTCTGTTTTACAACCCCCGTCACACAACTACATTACCCACAACCCCCTGCTGCTCTCACAGCTTCAGTCACAACGCTCACACCAAGAAAAAAAAAAGGAAAAAAAAGTTGCCAATGAGGATGCGTCCATCTTACACATTGCAACAGGCCCCTGTGTGTGCGTGTGCGCGCTGGGGCGTGGTCGCAGACCAGGTTTCAGTTCAGTGAAAAAAGCCTTTGTGTGTGCGCCTTTAGGCAACACACACTTTTCAAGTTTGCCTGTGTGCTTGTGTGCCTTTCCCATGGGAGGGTGATTGTAATTTGGACAAAAAGCCGAATGGCCGAGTTGATGGCCGTGTCTACAGCATCTCCCAATACACACTTGAGACCACACACGCACACGCGAACGTACGCTGCTTGTTGCTGAGCTCAAAATACAACGAAATGAAATCAGTTCCGAATAACGCGCGCGATTCAAGTTCGTCATACTTTGGTGATGATGACGCGTCTTCATGTTGTCAGCGCGTCAACGGGCGGATGAGTCTTGTACGGCGTTGGTCACGTGACGCGGGATTTAACCTCCGACCCAAGCGCCCTTTAGAGGCGATGTCAGGGTGCGTGCGTGCGTGCGTGTCACATCGCTGCACTCAAACGGGCTCTTCTGGGTCGTTTGCAGCAGCTTTCGAGCAAACGGGTCGTTTTGACAACTCGGGGGGCCGCCGAGACGTCCTGAGCGATCGCTTGACTGCCTGGCTCCGTTTCAGCGCTCGAGTGGAGTCTAACCTCGCCGCTCGTTCCATTGGATCGGCGGAACCGAGGCTCTGACAAAAACTAATTTCTCCTTTACGTTAGGACACATTTTCAAAACCTAAACTGTAACAGGACCCTCAACGAATCTTTCAAAGTAGTCAACGACGACGCTCACTACGAATTCAAAAGTTCCCTTCATCAAAGTGCGTTCAGAGTCATCGAGCAGTAGGGAGTGATCGCAATCGATGATCATGATCAGGGTGTGTGCGTGTGGGGAGGGGGGGGGGCATGCTGGTGCTGTCTGTGGTTGCCATGGTAACAAGGTGTGTCCTGTTTGTAGAGCAAACAATGGCACCTTTTCACAGGAGGGAGGGGCTGCATGTGCTCGCATTCCTCGTGTGTGTGTGTGCGCGCGTTAATCTGTGATGTCACCAGCATATCGTATGTGTGTGCGCGTGTGCAAGATTAGCGTGTAATAAGGATTATGTGCGTCTGACTAGCTGTCGCTCCATCAGGCTACTTCAGTGCGACAACACAATCAACAAGTGACACACAAAGTGACACAAGAGTAGCCATCTAAATATGCGATCAATCGCAAGTGATCGCCATCGGAACGAGCCCCCCATCGTTAACCTCGTTAGACTCAGCGCTTGCGCACCCGCACGCCGACTTCCTGCTTCCGTGTTGGCCCGTCGTCAGCGGAAATGAAAACTTTATTGAGCGGCACGACTTGTTTTTTTCAAATGTGAAACGATAATATGAGCACATTGACGCGATTTTAACGTCTGCATGCGGAATAGAAGAATTCCCGACAGCGGGTTCAACTGACGCGTGGATCCGTAACCCAGTTGCCATTCTTTATTTGATGTTGTTGTTTTGTTGCTTGTAACGTGTATCTTTTTAACTATTGAATATCTTCCATTACGTGTGGCCGTCAAAGTAAGAATTTGATTGGAGTGGAAACGCGTTCTCCTTCTGTTCATTGGGTAATAAAGACTTAAGCAGAGGCGGGCGGTGACGCGTTACATTTACTCATGTAACATTTTCGCTAAAGTGTACTTTTGACTTTTACTTGAGTATTTATGTGAGGAAGGATCGATACTTTGACTCCGTTACATGATCGACATGCCGTTCGCTACTATCGTTTATCCAGTCTTGCCTCCAATTCACCAATCCAGACGACACAAGGCAGTCACAAGACCGCCGCGCACGTAGCCATCGCGAGCCAATCAAAATGACTCCTTTTGGGGAAGAAAGACAAACAGCCGCGCGAGTGTGTTTACAGACCAGAAACGGCAACAGCAGCTTTGTCGTGCAGCTCTTCCATTGCGACTGGCCAAACTCGGATAGTTCAGCCCGCTTCTAACTTGACAAAACAGCTTGCGCGAAGTTGCAGAGGTTTCTATTGTGGTTTTGGCAAAATGAGCACACACACGTAATCACTACGTCTGGTGAGGAAACAGCTTCTTCATCAAGTCCTTTCAGCCCAAAAAGCAAATCATGTTTATGTCGGGCCCAATGCCTGACTTGTTGCTTTTCTGGCACTTAAACATCCAAATGGTGGCAGGTGTGTGTATATTTGTTTTGTTTTTATTCGACGTTCCCAAAAAAATGACTCACAAGTTACCGAGCGGGATGAGCACTTTTGACTTCGACATGACTCCTATTATTCGAAAGTAACCCGAAGCCAACGACAGCCTATTCGGCTACTCTAGCCACCTCTGCACTTAAGCAATGCTTACAAACATGACTGCAACATAACTGGACTCCAATGAGCACTTACCAGATAGCAACATGTAAATTGGAAGTTTTGTGCTTGCTCAGATGAAATTCCAACTTAAGTGTTGCTCCTGTTTTTCTTTGTCCTTTGTTGTTGTACTCCATGATGAACGCGAATGTTTGTGTGTTGCTGTTGTGACAAATGACTTTCCCCTCACGGAATGAAGCGACTATCTATCCATCTAACCTGCCTCCTCCTCCTCCTTCCTCCCCTTCTCCTCCCTCAGCAGCCAGCCGCCAAAAGTGTCGAGTCAGCAGAGGCGAGCGGGGGAGGCCGGCTGCTACTCGGCCAGCGTGTTAACCCTTTCCCGAGCCGCCGGCGAAGCGCATGTACTTCCTGCGCCGGCGGCGGCGGGCGTGTCGCGGCAGCGCACGGAGAAGTCGGACCTGTCGCGCGGGATGCCTGACGCGCCGCGGGCTCGCCCGCCCGCCTCGCTCGGGCGTGGCCCGACGCCTACGCTGATAAGCGGCTGGGGGCCGACGAGCGCCGCCCGCCCGCCCGCTGCAAATAAAGACGTATTTACCGCCGGGTCAAAGTCCGAGCTGTGAAAGAATGCCGGACCGGTCGGCGGTACGGGCGGGCGGGGGAGGGGGGCCGATTCGAGTTTCTCTCTGTTTTACGGACGGACGGCGGCCACGTCGCCCGCTGTCGGCTTTACCCGGCCGGCCTCCCTTCGCGACATTTTGCAGAGCGGACCCAGAAAGTTTCGAAAAATTCCTCTGAAGTGACGAGGGAGTGAAGCGTTCTCATCTCGAATCGTTCACCGTGTTTAGATGAAGTCGTGGACGATACGGTTCAGTCACCAGTTCAGTTTTACATTCCAAAAAAAATGGCTTTTAATTGCTGCAAATGTATTTGTATTTTGCGAGCTCACAAACGCATCGTGACGATGAGGAAGAGGTCGGAAAGGAAATGGATCTCTTCAAAAAATGGAAGCTGTTGGGATCAATCCAAGATTTGTATTTTTTCGGAATGCAGCAGAAGTGCAAGTCACGTGGCAACTACCTATTCCTACTTCCTTATTCCCCATTTTATGACATCATTTATCACATTTACAACTTTCTGGAGTTGGGCCCTTCCATTGGTGACATTTTCAACACTTCTGTGGATGACTTCCAGAAACTTTTCCCGCGCGAGCATCAGTGGAAAACTTCTAATCTGACGATTGTCGCCGTGACGACGCGCGGCTAACGCGACAGCCCAGAAGAAGACAATTTCACCGTGAGGATGAGCGAGGCGTTCCAGGCGTCACAAAAACGACGCCGACGAGCCATTTGCTCTGGGGCGTCGCAACCGGGGGGGGGGGGGGGGGGGGCCCATCCCCCGCCCAGCCACCACCGCTCCGCTCATCCTGCTCCACACCTCGCCGTCCGCAACTCGCGCACGCCGGCATGTTTGTGCCGTAGCTAACGCGTGGACGCAGGACGTCATTTGTGCTTTCTTCAACTTTGGCCTGCACCTTGCGTTTCTCTCCTCCCTCTGCTCGCCATCCTCTCTCGCCCGCTGGGGGGGCGGATGAAACATAATCTTATCTAAAAAAAGGCGCCTCTATAAATAGCGGCCTGCGCACAACAAGACACCGGCAGCGGCGACAACCGGCGCGGCTCGCGACCGCGCTGCTTTCCTTCATTTGTCAGTGGCTTTCCAATGAAATTAAAGAAACTAAAGTTGGCAAAGTGCGCTCACGCCACTCACGGCGGATCGATGCAAGTGTGTGTGTGTGTGTGCGTGTTAACGTAAAGACACCGAGCGTCTCAAAAGCTTTTAATTAGCTGCTTGACTCGAGTCCCCAGACACACACACGTGCCACTGAAACTCTCTTAACACACACACACACAGCAGCGTGGAAGTGTTTGAATTGCGCACCTAAAGAGGCCACGGCGTACCCGAACACAAACGTCTCCCTCCATCCTTTGTTCGATCTTGAAATAGATGCCATTATTCCGGCTGAATATTCTAATTGTTCTGACGTAGGGCTGCGACTACGGATTCTTTTAATCATCGATTAACCTGACGATTTTTTTTTTGAATGAATCGATGAATCCGATTTTTTAAAAAAGAAATTTATTCCGAGCCGTTCACTTAAAAACAGGACATTACTTCAAATTGACTGCAGAAAACTGGTGATATTCTTCTTGAATATTTTAATTGCTCAGACGACTTCAAAGACCTTGTTGACATAACGCATCAAAGAATTTGGATGTATCAACAAAAGTTGACTTTCTTTTCTAATGAAGGTACTTTTTGAAGCGCCAGCAGTGCGAGAAGATGGCGAGCAGCCGCTGTCATCGCGCCAACATGGCCGCAGGGCGCGTGCGCGCTCACAATAGAGGCGCCGCACAAGACGGCCGACGCGACGGCGAGGCCCGCCTCTCGGCCGGTCCTCCGGTCGCCACGGCGTCCGGGAATGCCCGCCGCTTTGATGTTTTGGTCGGCGCCCCGCCCTCCCACACGTGCGCACGCGGCCACGCACCGGCGGACAGGCCGGCTCGACGGCGAGAGGCCGAGACGGGCCCCTGCCCTGCGGAACGCCCACGTGATGACTTTCTACACTGAAATGCTAACATGTTAGCATCAGGGTAACAATTCGACAAGCATCTCGATGTTTAGTAACATCAGTGGATGATTTCCACAAAGTTTTGTTTTAGCATCAGTGGAAGAACACCTAAAGGTTTTAATTTGCGTTAGCATGAGTAGAAGACTCCCGAAAGGTTTTTAACACCTTTAGCATCAGCAGATGACTTCTAGAATTGCTTTAATGCATGTTAGCAAGAATTCAAGAAGCATTTCGACATGTACGAACAATCACTGATGACTTGTGGAAGGTTTTCGACCTCGTTAGCATCAGCGCATGACTTCGAGACACCTCAATGTGTATTACCATCGGTGAATGAGGTTGCGAACATGTTTTAGCATCTCAACCTATTATAACTGGGAGAAGACTGCTAGAACGGTTTTGACATCATTAGCGTCCGTGGAAGCAATCGAGACGCATCACAATACGCATTAACATCAATGGAATGTGTGTTAGCTAGCGTCAGTGGAAGAACGCTAACATGCTAGAATTCCAGAAGCATCTCCGTGTGTTTTCGCATGAGCGGACGACTTCGAGAAGGCTCTTAACATCATTAGCATGAGCGAAATGATTTTAGAGGCGTCACAAAATGCATTAAGATCAATGGATGACTTCTAGAAGGCTCTTAACATGTTTTAGCCTTCTGGGAGCTTCTTCACATAGTTTGCATCAGTAGATGACTTTTCCAATGTTGTTTTAACATGTTCCGACATGAACGGATGACTTTGGATGTGCGTTAGCATCAGTAGATGACGTCTAGAAGGTTCTTCGGCCGACGGCCCGAAGAAGGTTGTAGCCTCGCAATTAACGTTTCAATGATGCTTAGCAGACTTCCATCGCGTTGACGATTATTAGGGTGAATATCCTCGATCTCGCGTCATTTGTTAGTTCCTTTCGAACGTCCCTCCTGTTGTCCTTTGACCTCCATCTTGGAACAATACCACCGTCTTCACCCTCCTCATCACATTATCACATCCTGCAGGCCCCACTTGGACGAGCACGCAAACGCAGATAAGATGAGCACGCGACCTGCACAGTCGCAGCACGTCGAAACCAAGCCCAAACGTGTGCGACCCTCTTTGTCAAAAGCCCCCCGATCGACACGTGACGTCACATCGAGCCACAGCATCACTTCGGCGTCAACTCCGAAGTTAGCCAAGACGCCTGACGTACAGTCTCCGCGCTAAACTGCTAAGCGGCTAAGCGGCTAGCCGCGGCCGCGGCGGTTTGAAGAGCGTCGAGCACGCGCGAATCGACGTGTAAAGACGACGAGGGGGGCTGTGCGCGTGCGTGAGAAGGAGGGGGAGGATGCAACAGGCGTCACGTCGATGCTGCGAGCTGCGCGTCAACACAGACGCCAAAAAGTGTGCAAAAAGCGTGGAAAAGTCAGCAAAGCGCCACTTCGGGGCCCGAACGGCGACGCACTTTACACGACGAGCGGGCTGACTTTCTTGATGAATTTGTCTGGGCAAGGTCACGGCAGCGCTGTGCGGCTAGCAGCTGTTAGCGACGATGCGACCGGAAGCCAGACCCGCACCCCTCCAAATTACAACCGTTGGACTTGGGTCAACGCGCTCGGAGCTGGCGAAAGTACCGACAAACGGGCGAGGAGAATCGGACGGGGGCTGTCGCGGGATGCCCGCCGTCACGTCACACACGGGCGTCAAACGACGTACACGCTTCAAATCGCAAATATGATTCAAAGTCCCTCAATAAGGCTGGACGCGAGCGAAATCAACAGGTGCTTTTACTCTGAAAGCGCTGGCCGGAAGCCAGTTTGCTGCTTGCCGCCGGCTAGCTGACGCTACCGTCAGCTAGCTTTACACATGGCCACTAACTAACTAACTAAACTGACCAGCAGCGAGCCTCCGACCAAAGTGCACCCGAGATATGGATGCTCGCCTCCGGCAGCGAGCACCCTTTGACCCCGTCCCCCACCCCCCGCGCCGCGCCGCCCTCCCCGCGGGACAAAAAGCTCCCACGACGGCCGCCCAGCACAAAAGTTTGTGCGGAAAAAAAGCAGCTCGAGCGAGCTTCAAAGTGCGGCGAAGGAGGAAGAGAGCCGCCGCGCTGAATTCCGCCGCTTGGATGCGCATCGAACTCGGAAGAGCAAAAGTGCTCGCTCGCCATCTTAAAAGTTGATTGGCAGCACGGCAACAAGTCAACGAGAGCGACAAACAAACAACGCGAACACTTACGTTGGACTTCGTCGGGGTTGGGCCGCTCGCGCCGAGACATCGTGGCGGGCGACGACGACGACGACGACGACGATGAGGAGCGCCGAGATGAGGATGAAGATGAAGGCAGTGACGGCGAAGAGGCTGCAAACTTGATCCGAAGAGGAGACGAATCAAAATGGCGTTTCCGAAGGGATGTGCAAACTTGGACAAACTTTACTCCGGCTTCTCCTCCTCCTCCCTCCTCCTCCTCCCTCCTCCTCCTCCTCCCTCCCTCTTCCTCCCCCTCCTCTTCCTCCCTCTCTCACAAGTCACTCGAGTCAAAAAAGACTCGAAGAAGAAGCTTGTTGAGAGTTCGAGTCGTCGGCCTCTCCTCCCTCCGCGTGTGTGTGCGCGCGTGTGTCTAAAGCCGCGCACTAATGCGCGTCACGTGTCGTGTGTGCGTGCGTGTGTGTGTGTGTGTGTGTCTCCAAGGGGACGTGGCCATCAAGCATCTCTGTGCACGCGCACACGCCCGCGGGAGGCTTCTTCCTCCTTTTCGCGCACGCGCAGCCAACTTCTTTGAAACTTTGCCGTTTGTGTCGTTTGGCGAGTCAACTCGTCGTGTGCCCACCCTCGCCCTCGCCCTCGCCCCCGCCCCCGCCCCCTCCCCCTCCTCACCCTCGCCCTCGCCCCCTCCCCCACCGACTGGCCTTCCTTCCTCGGGCAACTTTGCTGCGGTGCCCAAAACGTCGGCGCAGCATCCCAAGAGCAGAGGAAGGCGGCGCGGATCTCGCGAGACTTGCGGCGAGAGGAGGAGGATGCTAAGGCCCAGCAAGGCCCGCTGCTGCTTTTCAGCTTCTCAGCTTCTCAGCTTGTCGCGCGCACACCTGCCGACAATTTCGAAGCGCTTAGATGTGGCCTGTGCTCTCAAAAGTCGAATGCAACGACTTTGTGTTCGGGTGCTGAGATCGGAGCCAGTTGAAACGCATCGCATCGAACGTCACAAGCGTCTTTATTGGCCAAGTATGCTCAAAAGAGTAGTTGGAAAGGCTGAAAAACGGCCAAATATTCACTCGGGACGTCGACGCGAGCACGTGCGCGAGTCGTCAGCGGTCGGCAGCAATTGTGCAAATCACGCAGCGTGACAAAACCTTCGACAATGAAACGTCACCGCAGAAATTCTGGAAAATGAGCCGTCATCTGATTTGAAAAGGAGGAAGAAGATATTGAACGTCTGCTGCGAGACAAAGTCCAAACCGAGAAGATTGTTGTTGTTTTTTTTTTAGAGATTCAATGTTGTCTCTTAGTCGTTCAATGTTGGCAGTTAACTTGTCTAAGTGAGAATAGTCGTCCGATAAGCTCATTTGCATTTGATGAACCAGAAGACATCGAGGTAGCACCTTCTCAATGTTTTCTCCTATCCAAAACAAGATCATTTGACTTTTTGGGTGTCCCATCATTTTGTACATTTACATATTGTCTCTCGGGCATTCATAAACTTGACTAACTGGAACGAGTCGCCAGTAGAAGCGTCACGTGAGCTGCACTTCCCCGCATGGCCACTCGGGCGGCGCTCGTCTATGCTGCCGTTCGGGAGCGCTCCATTTTCAACGCTCGAGGCTGACGAGGAGGAGGAGGAGGAGGAAGAGGAAGGTGTGCTGAAGGATGACTTGAAAATAGGAAGTGAACTCATTGTTGGCCATTTTGCGCCGTGACGAGAAGTTCTCCCCTCAACGTAGCATCTTGAAAAGCAGCGAACAAGATGGTCACGAGGGAAACTAACGCCCACTGCGTATCCCATGATGCATTGCGCCCAAACAGAAAGACACAACAGATGGACAACATGAAGTGCTTCGTTTGTATTTATTGTCCAATATATTCAGCATAAACTATCTCGTGTTATTATATTTTTAGTCCAGAATGCCCAGCGGCTGACGTCGATGGCGTCGTCGATGCTGCCCGACCGAGTAGCCTTGAAAAATGTTCCAAAATGGCCGATAAAGCAAAAATACGAATGAACCTTCAAACAACAAAGCGTGAACATTCCTGAACAAACGACAACAATTAGTAAGTTCAATGAAATTGCATCTGAACTCAACGTTTACGGTTGAAGTTCAAAGCTCTCGAGACGATTCATCAATGTTCAAAACAGTCGTCGATGAATTTGATAAAGCGCTTAGTTATCGATCCGGCGATGAATTCTCGCACCTCGAGAGTCTTTGATGAATCATTCCGGCCCCAGATCAGCTGCGTAGTCCACCATATCAAAATACGAACAGCGGCCACTGACAATTACGCGCTCGTTTCCTGATCCTTCATCACGCCGTCGATTGGGATTATCGATCATCGTCCACGATGCGACGATCCCTCTCCAGTGATGCGGGAACGATTGCCAAGACGGCGCACGCGTCTCAGAAGAAGAAGAAGTCACAAAGTAGCTTTTAAACCTTGCAGCTACGTTAGCATGCTATCACGCGTTAGCACTTGAGCGGCTGGATCGCGACGACCTCGACGTCGCTCATCTCGCCGTTGCGCTTTTCCCTGCTAGCGCCCGGGCTGAGAGGCTCCCGCGGTCACGGGACTCCTTCATCACGACACGCGAACGCTTCGCTCAACTCTCGACATTATTTGTCCTTTTCTGGGATTTGTCTTTTTGCTTGCTTGTCCGCCGCCAGTCGCCTTTTCGAAAACGAGTCGCTAACGTTCCCGAAGTCGTCAACGCCGTTCGTGCTTTTGCGCACGACCTCCCGTCTGTCCGCTGCCGTGTTCGTTCGTGCAAACGGTGCAAAAAAATCAATCCCGACAACTTTCCAGCCCTTTTTTTGGAACTTTTTTGGAGGCCTGACTAACTCGCAGCCTCTTTGAGGATGTCGAGGAAGGGAAGGCGCCGGCACAAAGTTTGGCGCGAGACGTTGTTTAGTGGCGCGTCGCCATGGCGATATTGCCGAGGGGCGAAGCATCTCCACCGACACGCCGGCGAGGGGGCGGACAGAGCTCACAGCGCCCCAATTTAGTGCTTTTTTTCATTTACGAGCCGTCGTTTTTTTCGCTGGCAAAATTGGAATTAGGAGCGAGCTTCGGAGTGAAGTGAAAACAATTTGGCCATTCCATGAGGTCGACGCCAAAATGAAAACACTGACAAGGAGCATGCACTCGCGTGACCGCATGGCAACCGGCCAACCGGATCCGGATCTGTTCCTGATGGCCCTCTTTAGGCCACGCCCCTTAAAGGCACACATCAGCCCAATGCACGTGTGCACGTGTGTGGGCTTAGTGAAATGTTATGAAGCTTAGCCTGAATTGTTTTTTTTCGTCCATCCATTTTCCGTCGAGCGGCCGGAGCCAATCCCAGCCGTCATCGGGCAGGAGGCGGGGTACACCCCGAACCGGTCGCCAGCCAATCGCAGGGCACGTACAAACGAACAACCATTGGCACTCACATTCGCACCTACGGGCAATTTAGAGACTTCAATCAACCTAGCGTGCGGGAGGAAAGCGGAGTGCCCGGAGAAAAGCCACGCGGGCGCGGGGAGAACATGCAAACTCCGCACAGGCGGGGCCGGGGATCGAACCCCGGTCCTCAGAACTGTGAGGCGGACGCTCCAACCAGTTGCCGCCGATTATGATTTTTTGTCTTGATTAAAAAACAAAGCAAAAATGTTCGAATGTATTTTTGTGTGTGGCTGGAACAGATGAATGGAGTTTGTTTCGATGTTTGAGTAAATTGAGAAATGAGCTGGGTCACAGCCCAAATGAAACTCCTAAGTCAAGGCACCGGTGCAGCGAGTCGGCCATTTTGGAGTTCTGTGGGAAAATGCGGCGCGCGTAAAGCTCATTCTCTATTTGACGCCGTCAACGTCTCCCGCGACGCGTGTTGAAAGGTGGTCGACGACGACGGGCGTGAACATTTAGTAAATTGTATAAACTCGAGAAAATATACTCATCGGAAAACAATACACCACAGATAGGAATCGGTAGATAGGACACGCCCCTTTTGACGACGCGCGACAGCGACACCTGTCGGCAGCGCGCGCGCCTCACACAGAAACAAAACCCATCTCCAGTTCCCGGTCGTGACGGCTCCCCCGAACGGAAGAGCGCGTGACGAGCGCGTCTTCACTCTCAGACGAACTTTAACCTTTGCTCCGCTGAGCGACAGAATGATCACTCGGCGCGGCGGCCGCTTGGATTCATGCAATCAGTTGCCAACGGTTCGCGTCCTATCTGGACGAACCGGTTTGTCACTGTTGCCACGGCGACGGCTAACATGGCTGGGGGAGGGGTCTTTGATGAAAAACTCGTCGCCTCGTCCGCTCTGCCTGCGCCCTAAAGCCCGCATTTTCCATCCTCATGACAAAACAATACAAACGGAGCCGTTGGGTGACGTCACGGGTCGTTTCTCGACGCTTCCTTGCACACGAAACCACCTGCTGGCCATGCGCGTAATCGCAGGCGGCTGCATCATTTTGGCCTCTGGTCAATGGCCATGTATTGCAACACAATGTGCGACCAAGTCATTTCAAATGTAGGATGGTTTACGGTGGCTTACGATGTTCCTCATCGCTGGCTGTATCAAGTCTTAAGAGGGCAGAGGGCTTCTTTAGACATGGCAGCAAAGGGCAAAGATCTTTCAAGGAATCTCTCCTCTCCCAGTGAGGTTTTATTTGAAAATAAATCATTTCCCCCCTGAATCGAATAAGAAAGGGTGGCAGCGCAGTGAGGTCATCGCTAAGCCTCGGTGACCTTCCCTTATGCGGCGCGGTCCCGCTCGGGCTTCCGACTCGGAGTCGAGTGCGGCAACTTTGCGGGCGGGAGGATTCCCAGGAGCGTACGGAACCGCTCGCTCGCTCGCTCGCTCCAAACGAGCCGCGCAGTCTTTCTCCAAACTGAGCTGACCGCAACTCTATATATAAAACGCACACGGCCGCGTGAGGGGTTTCGATTGCTGTCAAATCTCGCGGCAACGGGTCACGCGGTGCAGCCGGGCAGCGAGGCTTCGACCTCATCACTTCCGGGTCCGCCGCTCAATGAAGCGAGCCTCGCTTGGCGCTTCGCGGAAACGCCTCGAAGACTCGGCGCATCTCGTAACGACGTTCGAAGGTCCACCACGGTGCAAGGCCACGCGCGTATCGGCGAAAAAAAGGCCAAAGTTTGTCGAACTTTCCCATATTCGAGGCCTCCATATACACACGCGCACGTTTGCCGACGCTGGTCGCAAACACTGCGCGGTGATTGTTGCACTCTAGTGGTGAAAATGGGCCCTGCACCCTGCGTGCTGCATGTGTCTGTCATGCTTGATGATAGACACGCACGTGCGTCGTCTGAGTGCACACGCGGAAATTGACTTTTGAACAAATAATCCTCAGAGACCACGTGAGCGCTTTTGACTTTGCTTTATTGTTAGTATATGAGCACGAAACACGCGAGAGCGAACGATGAACCCAGAGAAATCATTCTTGGCCCAGATCGATGCGAAGAGATCGACTTTCCTCATTTTCAAATCGGAATCCACGGCCGCTCCAACGTCGCCAATTTGGCCGACGGAGGTGCCGGCCGCTTTTGGCTTCCCGCCGATTCTCTCTGATTGCTGACTGATTTCGTGCGGAAGAGAAGCAAGCGCTTTGACGTGCGCCGACGGGAGAGCCGTCGTCGGCGCCTCAGTTGGCGACGGCGGGCCCGGCCTCCACCACGAAGTCCACCTTGCCCCAAATCTGCAAGAGAGGCCACGCCCGACGACAAACAAAACAACGCTTGTTTGGATTTCAGTATAAAGCAAATCATTCAACCCATTCCTCCGTTTTCCGTAGCGCGGGCGGCGGGCCCGCCGGGCGAGAGGCGGGGTACGCCCCGAACCGGTCGCCGGCCGACGGAAACAAACGACGACTCGCACTCACATTGCAATTGAAAGTCTTCGATTAGCCTCGCGTGGCTTTTTTTCGGGACAAAAGCCACGCGGGCACGGGGAGAACGCGCAAAGTCCACACGGGCGGGGCCGGGATTTGAACCCGCAGGCTCACAACTGTGAGGCACAAAATTGTGATCCCAACTTCATTTATTTTCTTTCTTTTGTTTTTGAAATGTATATGAAGTGCAATGCAGCAGACTCGAAGTGGGAGTGATCCGAATCAGCTTGAAGCAAGCACACTGGGCTTCTTATTCGGAGACCTGGTGAGAAGAGGCGCCAAGGAAGACTCGCGGGTGACTTTTCATACAAAAGCGTTTCCAACTTTTTTTGACGGGGCCTCGTATCGCGGATGGATAAGCGCCGAGCGGCCGATGCGGCGCTTGTGTTGTGTTGTCGTCGTCGTCGTTGTTTTACCTCGCAGAGGTTTGCAGCGTACATCACGGCCACCAGGGTGCGCTTCCCCGTCACTTGCGGCACGAAGGACTCCTTCCAGTTAAAGGAAGCTTGAGGCTGGAGGACACTGCAACACACACGCGCACACATGAAGACACGCGCGCCATCGCGCTGGCACGCGCACGAGCCGACGTTCGCACTTGTAGAAGTGCGTCCTGTTGGACACGGCTCGCGGGCCCTCCATGGCCAGGGTGACGTTGTAGAGCGGGAAGTTGAAGGTGTTGGTGAAGGACACGTTGACGAACATGTGCCGTCCGACCTCCTGGACTCCGCTCACCTGCGGGGCGACGGCACGCTCGCGTCAACTTCCTGTCACGCCGCCTAGCGAGCGAGCGAGCGAGCGAGGGTACCTTGAGCTGGAGGTGCGGCGCCTGCAGGTAGACCACCTTCATGGCGTTCAGGTACACGGTCTCCCCGTGACCCGCCAGGGTGAAGCACAGGAAGCGCTGGAAGCCCAAGTTCTTCATGTACTCTTGAGCCTCGGTCTTCAGCACCAAACGCTCGGCTGCAAGTCAAGCGCTTGAGTCGCATCGTCAAAAAAGGCATTTCCTTCCCAATGGTCTCTTACGCAACAATACGGCGATAAGCTCGGACCAATGGCTTATTTCCCGACCAAATTGGACGGCGTGACGTGCGCGTTACCGACCGCATCGTGTCACAGCAGTTGTGGCGGCCTCGACGCCAGAGACCACTTACAGGGTCTGTTCTCCTATTGCAAACCAATATGGCGGTTTGATCACCTCTGGGCAGGGAAACAAATGGACGATATTGCAGGCAGGATGGAAGGATGGAAGGATGGATGGTGTCTTCACCTTTGTTGGCTTTGTTGATGCCTGGCCGCGACAGGCATCAACAAAGAAACGTCCTTCCGCTCGATGGCAGAAGGCGCACGATGAACCTGGGGAGCCTTTTTTTTTTTTTCTCTCCAAGGTTCGGCAACGCAAAACGGCAGCTGAACCGGTACAGCACACGACAAAGGAAATCCGGATGGGAAAGACCAAAACAACCAACGGCAAAAGGCAAAACCTTCTTTTGCGAGCGGTCTACTCAAAGCTCCAACTTGCCCACGGTTGCCCACGTCTTTACCTCTTCTGGGATTTTTGCGCCACCCGACTTTGAATTTGAAGTTACGCGTTTGTTGTTTTCAACGCAGATTTGTTTTGTTTTCAAATGTTGACGGCGTTACAAATTGAAATTGAAAGTGAAAGTGCGACCGCGGGGGTCACGTAGCGACTCACTCTGATTGGGCGGCACGGTGACCTCCACGGGCTCCTCTTTGAAGCGCTTGGACAGCACGCCCGTGTAGTAGATGACGGCGCACGTCACCAGCGCCTTCACCGTTTGGGCCGCGTCGCCGTGGTTCTGGAACTCCACCGTCAGGTACACGTCCTTACCCAGGTCCACCTGACCGAGAAAGACGCGTGTGAAGATCTGGAGTCGCACGCGAAGGCACGCGGACACGCGAGGACACCTGTTCAGCGGCGAGCGAGACGGTGATCAGAACATCCGTGGCGGCGGGCTGGTCCGGGTGGTCTCTCGCCAAACCGAAGCTCTGGGCCGTCTCCATGGCCCTGGCTTCGTCGGCGCTTCCTGCGCACGCGCACACGTTAGCGGGGCCGAGGCGGAATCGGGCCCGAACCGGGGCGGAATCGGAGCGTCCTCGTCACCTTCTTGGTACTTGTACGTGTGCGTGATGTCGACGGGGGCGTCCGCCAGGATGTGCTTGGTGAAGAGTCCCAGCCCCACCAGCCTCTTGTCCACGTAGGTGGAGAGTTCGTTGCCGTACTTGTCCTGCGTCACGTAGATGACGTCGCTGTTCACCTGCGGGGGGCGAGCACGCCGCCGGTAAAGCTCGGAAGAAAGGGGAAGCGGCCCGCCCGGGCTTCACGGCTGACCTCGGCGAAAATGAAGGCGCCGTCGTAGGAGTGCCCCACCAGGCCCTCCTTGATGGCGAGGACCGAGGCGGGACCGCAGCGGTAGAGTCCTGCGCGGGTCACAAGGAAGTTTCCGCTCTTAGCCTTGGACTTTCAAGCAAGTCCCCCCCCCGCCTACCGTCGCTGGTCTCCTGGGGGGTGGCGTCCACCACCTGCCAGCCGCTCAGTCGGGGGGGCAGGTCGGGGCGCGTCATGAAGACCTCGTTCCAGCAGTGGTAGTTCCTGCACGGACGGAGCGCCGCAGACGACACCTTACAGGCGTGCACGGGAGACGCAGACAACATCGCGAGCGGGTTGGCCCGTCGCCGCCATATTGGATGTGGCGGCTCGAAACGCCAGGCAAACAAAACCGAACTTGTCGAAGCCACAACCCAGAACTTGTGCAACAGCATGTCATGCTTTTTAACCTGATGAGTGCGTTTCGGGAATACAGCCGGCGAGCACTAAAGCGACGCGTGTATTTTCATCAGTGTTTACAGCTAGCGATGTACGGAACACTTGCCGACATGATCAATATTGAAATTTGCATGTTAAATCCGCGTCTTTGGCACAATCGCGTTCAACGGGAAAGACGACGTCTTTGTTCGGAGGCGGGAAGTCGCAGCAATATGCGTGAACGCGACTCGATCGTCTGATCTTCCCAACGCCGTGAGATCTGGCTCGGACGACTAAAACGCTCGCGGCTTCTCGTCACTCCGAGACGCCGGCGGACGTCTACGAACGTTCGAGGGACTCACCAGATGGAGTCGTGCGTGTTGCGCTCGTCCGCGGACCCGTCTTCCCTGAAGATGAGCTCGATTTTCAGGTTGCCGTTGTTGTCGTGAGCCGAGTTGAAGTTGGAGATGACTCTGGCCGGGATGCCCAGGCAGCGCAGGACTGCCGAAGGAACGATTAGTCAGCGTTACCGTGGCGACAGATGGGGGGGGGGAAAGTCTTCAAATGCAGTTACAGTCACAACTTCACTTTGACTTCACTGCCTGAACTTTTTTTTTAGCGGTGCCCCCTCTGGAGGGAGCTCTTACAAGTGTTGAAGACTCCGGCGAACACCCAGCACTGGCCGTAGCGCACGGAGCTGCCCGTGTTGGCGTACTGCAGCAGGATATTCACGCTGCCCGTCCACAGGGTGGGCGCCATGCCTCCGGAAAAGTTCTCGCTCCAGTTGCCCACCAGCACACCGTTTTCATCCTGAGAGTTGATCTGCAAAAGGGAAGGTCGTAAGATCAGACGTAGGGTGCTTCGGACACGGTGGCCGCGACCGGGAGCACACGAGAGCGAGCCGGAAGATGCCGAGATTTGGGAGGTCGGACGGGATCGGGGACGGCCCGCGGCCAGCGAGGCCGCGTTGAGACGGTTCGGCCGGAAGAAACGGAGGGAGACCGAACGGGAGGTTTCAGGATGGGCTCTTGCACACGGTTGAAGGTGGAAGAGGAGCGTTCCTTGTGGCTAACCCTCAGTGGGAGGCAAGAAAGAAAGAAAGAAAGAAAGAGAAGAAGAAGACGACGACGACTCATTGTTCCTATCGGAGCTCACCAAGGCGGAACCCTTCCGGACCATTTCGATGGCGTTGCTGCGGTTTCTGATGGGCATGCGGCACACGTCCAGGATGTAGATGCACGCGTCCAAGATACCGCGTTCAAACTGCAAGGACGCGCCGGACGTTACTCGGTCAGCGGGCGAGCCCTTCAGCCGGCGTGTGGACAAACCTGCCCGAAGACCCAGTCGCGACTGAGCAGAGTGGACCTGGAGCCGATGTAGATGACGCCGCTGTCGTTGAGGACGTACTCCTGGCGTCCTTGCTCTTCCGGATAATACACCGAATCCCCTGCGGACCGTCGAGAAAAGCGTCAACGGCCGACGTTCGGAGCGGCGCTCTCACTCGCCTACCGCTGTTCCAGCAGTTGAAAAGCACGTAGCAGTCGGTGGACGGGTCCCTCTTGGTGCGCTGCAAGCCCCTCCAGGACACGACCGTCACGTACATGCGGAACTTCCCCACGATGGTGTCGGCCGGCGCCGTGATTGCCAACACCGTCCGCGAGCCCTGGGAATCCACGATCCGACCGGGCCAGCGACCTCTGTGGCGCGTGCCGAACGTGACCCGCTCCAGGGTGCGCAGGCGGACCGAGGGATTGGAACCTGAGGCCAAAAGGGGAGGAGCTTCACGTTACAAGCAAGTCTCCAGCGACTGCGAAACACATGCAAGTCCGAGTCCCCGGTCCATTTTGGGCGAGTCCGGTCTCGTCAGAGGCGAAGCGTTGCCGAGCCAAAGTCTCAGCATCTCGTGGCACGTTAGCTACTCGGCACTCGCTATCTGTGCTAAGTCCATGACAATCGCATCGGTTTTCAAGTGACCCGTCCTACTTTGCGTTAAACACCTCGCACGTTGCCTTTTCCTCCATTTTCTCACCAATCAGGAACTCCAGCTGGAACTTGTCCCTGGGGGTGACGGGTCGGGAAAAGGTGACGTGCAGGACGAACTCTTGGCCCCGGCGGACCACCAGGTTCTGGGTGTCGTAGGCTCGGGTGCGGTGCTCGGGCATGTTGATCTCCCTGCACATGTCCACGTCCGCCACGCTCAGCACGTCGCGCCGGCCTCGCGGGCCCGGCTCGGCGTCAAACTCCTCCTCGCCGTCGTCTTCGTGGGGGCGGAAGGGCTGGAATTCGGGAAAGTCGTCGATGTTGCCCACCAGGTTGATGATGGACGGCTGCGGTGACATTTGGTTTCTGGTTACTGAACGCCACGCTAACCAAATACAAATGTCAGCACCCACCGGCTCGTTGTAGCGCCCCGTCGTGTTCATGATGGCCGCGGCGCAGAGGAGATCTGAAACGGAGCACAAAATGCCGGCTCGCGTCGTTCGTCCGAGTTCGGCCGACTTCGGACGAGAGACGGGACGGGACGCCCCGGACCGGTCGCCGGCCGGCGTCAGAGCGCAGACAGACGAACGCTCGCGTTCGCGAACGTCGACCGACCGCCGCTCGTCAATAAACGACCACGAAACGTTTTGGGGAGGGAAAAGTTCCGGTGGAGGCCGGATTCGAACCCGGAACTTGAGAAACGTGATGCAGAATTGAACTTGATGGCATTTGGCTTTTTGAGTCTTTGTGATTTGGGTCGATTCAAACGAAACGCTTCACAAATGACACATCGTCGATATTTAGTGACACGGAACGCCGACATGAGCCTCATGAGCATATTTCCCAAAAGGAAGTCAGCGGCACAAAATAACAGCGTGCGCGTTCTTACCTGTGCGATGGAGTCGCAGTCGTGATGCTGCCGTGCGCGTCGGGGCCCTTTAAGTAACCCAGCGACTTCCTGTTTGCGACGCCTCCGAGCGTCAGGAGGCGGCGAGTACTTCCTTCTTTTCGAAGCAAAACTCTGACTTCCTCTGACCTTGAGCGTCCAGAGCAGAGGTCGCCCTGACACGCCGCCGCTGAGCAACTTCCTGTTTGTTTGACCCGCCGCTGTCCGTCACGCTCGGACATAACGATAATGTCAATCTTCAAAAGAATGCTGTTTTTGACACGGGAAATAAAGACGGTGCTGACCCATTGCGGTTGCAAAAGTCTACACACCCTAAGCGGGATGCGGCGTGTTCAGAATGAATCCTAAAGTTAGAAGATAAGAAAATGCTTGACGGCTGAAATTCCTTTGTTAGAGCAGTACTCACAGATAAAGATGACCCAAATAAAAAGAATACAAATACGTCAAAAATAATGGGAGGGTCCGATAAAATGGCGATGGCTCCGGAAGGCGTTTTGGGCACCGTGGCGGTTTCAGGCCCATTTACCATTTCACCAACTCTTGCACATTTTGTCACGTTCCAAATGAAATATTTCATTTCGTTTGCTCTGGCAGCACTTGAAATACACACCAAATGAAAAAGGGCCAAAGTTCAAGGGCTACCATTACATTGGCAGGAAAAAGAAACACGCAGTCATTGTGATTAAAAAAATGCCAATCAGCATTCTTTTCACCGTCATGAAAAGGTAAAATATGATTGACTAGCTTTACTGGATTTACTGGATGAAGTTAAATCCAATAAAAAGTGATGAGCAAGCGTTAAACTTGAGTGAAGGAAGTTGAAGGTCAGGCAGAAAAAGCTTTGGATGCTCAATCAGCACAACGCACACACGATGACGAAGATGACGAGTAGAGGAGCCGTACTGACCTCCAAAGGTCACAATTGAGGTCACAACAAAGATGGACCATCCTTCCAGAAAATTCACTAAGAGAATGAGGAACATTATTCAGGAGATTAATAATCACAATTCTGAAGGAATTTTGAGCTGGAAAACCATCTTCAACTTTGACCTCAACAAAGCGGTAAGTCCTCCACGCAAACATTTTCAATGACTGCTGCGAAAATGCTAAGATGCTAACAAATGTCATGAAAACAATTAGCATGACAGCATCCTGAGTACACCGCCCCCCCCAAAAAGACAAAAAGAATCCTTTCATAAGTATGAGCCATATGGGATGTTTTTTATCACGCATAATCATACAACTATAAAGATATTTATTTATTAGTTTCTCTGAGGACACGTCAAACAAAGGCCCAAGGTCAAAGGTCACTGCCCATTAACATCAAAGTTGAAATGTCGTCAGGAGTTAGCATCAAGCTAACAGGCGTAGTTTTATCGAGGATGTAATTAATCCGAGGTCTTCGCTTGGGCTTCTTCAGTGCCACGAGAGGGCGCCAGAGAACCCCGTGTCTGTATATATATATATATATATATATATATATATATGCACAAAAACCTCTTTGGCTAAGAGAGCCATGAAAGCCACATATAATATTTCAAATGTATTTCTGTGAGAGCCGTATCATATAGTTTTTTTGAACACTGAAGCCACCTAAAAGCGTCCGAACGTGCTCTTTTTTCATCCGGTCGATGAACTGCAGCTCACCAGTAATAAATGAAATGTTGCCGGAAGCTTCGCCGCGGTCGCCGGTGGCTCTTTTGGCTTTGTTTTGGCCGACCGTTGACGTCCACTCGCTGCCGGGCCTCCGAGCGCCTCCTCGTTGGAACGCCAGCGCGGATCTATTTTCATGAATTCATTTCATGCGCTGCAAATGTTGTGTTTCCGGTACGCGCCCAAATAAGTTCATTTTAATAAGTCAATCTCGCCCTCTCGTCGGCCCTTTGGCTGGCAAAGGACCTTCAATCGCGCCCGAGTGCCGCACGTCAGTCCGCCATGCATTTTCTTGTCCCGCACTCGCCGGGGCGATGGTCAGAACGTTTTCATCCGTTGTTCTAAAAGTCGTACTCGCCACCTGGGAGCGGCTTTCCGTTTCTGACACTTGGCTCAAGAATCAGCCAAGCTCGCTCCAAATCGGCATTCCCGGCGGGCCTTCTTGCGGGATATTTCCAAGTGCCGCTTGATGTTTGACCGTTTCATCGCTGACATTTGTCTTCGCATGTCGGACACAATTTTGGAATTCCACGGTCCGGTCGCGCTGGCCATCTTTCTGTCTTTTCGTCAAAAGGGTTAGCGAGCGAGCTAGCTAGAAGGCGGGAAGTTGACTCGTCGACCTCGCAACGACCCGGGAAGGTTGAACTCGTGTTCCACGCGAATCCGCACGCACCTGCCAACATTTCCGAGAACGCAGCCCAAAACGCGGATGTTTTGCTTACTTGTGACCGTCAAATAGGGCTCACGTGGCCACATTCGCAGCCAAAACAACAAGCGGGAAATGATGCATTCAAAGGAGTCGGAGCAAAATGTTACTGGAGGCCCGCGACCCTTGCGAGGTCAAGCACTACAGAAAGTGCAAGCGCTCACATGGGCAGAAAGAAAGAAATCAAATACAATACAAATATAGACCTGCATACACGTCATCAAGTGTCACCCGACTTGACTTGAAAACTCCATTTTGGGTGTTTCTTTTGTCATATTTTGAATGAACGCGACATACTCTCAGTGGCGTCATCATTATGATGGCGATGATAAGATAAGAGGACATTTTTGAAATGATGGAAAAAGTGAATGAAGGAATTTGTCCGGTGACGATGAGGAGGAGGAAGAGGAGGAGTCTCTCTCTCTCTCTCTCTCTCCTTTCTCGCCGTGCGCGAAGGAGGGGGAGGAGCGTGTGCGCGTGCGTGTGACTTTGCGGGACTGCGCGCCTCCTCTGCGGCGTCAGTCCGTGCGTGCGCGTCCGTGCGTGCGTGCGCGTCCACCGAGGATGGCGGGAAGCCTCGCGTTGGTGCTGGCGCTTCACTTTGGTGAGTTGCGAGCTCCAATCTCCCGCTCGGCCGAAACTTTCTTCTCCTTCTGATCTTCGGGACGATCTTGCGCCGCTCGCGCCACGATGGCTTTTCTCCACATTCGATTCGATGTTTGGCACGTGAGCAGCACAGTGTGTGCGGCGGCCGGGGGGATCCCCACCCCCCTTACCCTCTTCCTCCTCCTCCTCTTCCTCCTTCTGCACTTTATTTGTGCCAAAGTGCCATTTTGCGCGTGCGTCGCACTCGAATGCTCTTTCGTGTGCGGGGGAGTGCGCGTGACATCGAGGCCGCGCAGAGTCCGCTGAAAAGAATCGTAACGCAGTCCTAATTGTTCGGTTTTGTGGGTGGGTGGGCGTCGAAAAGAAGGAATGCTGAAAAACGAAAGCAGATGGAAGAAAGATGATGTCATTTGCAGCCAGGCACGCGCGCGCCTTCCCGCAGAATGGGCGCACGCGCGGCCCGGGCTCCGTCTAATATGTGGACCGCGCGATTATTCTTATTTGGCTTCATCTTCTCACGTTGTTGTCGTTATTATGATCTGATCTGATTGTTGCATAAGCGCGACGTGTGTGGAGGTGTGCGCGTGCGTGTGAAAAACGGAGCACGCTCTTTTTCGTGGCAATGCTCGTGACCGCGCACTCTTTCGTCTTTCTAGTACGCTCATCTTCTCCTCCTCATTATTATTATTATTATTATTATTATTATCCTCTTCCTATTATTCAAATTACACAGCTGAAATTCTCCCCCTTACCTTACAAATTGCTCGTACGTTTTTCATCCAGAGCACATCATTGTTATTATTTGATGATGAATCGTTCTTAAAACGTCGATTTGATCGGGCAAACTCTTTCGTTGTTTTTTTGTGGCTCTGATTTCGTTGGAAGGAAACGAAATCAGTCACATCGCGCACGTGATTGTGCCAATAGCTCCTCTTTCTTCGCGTGTGTGTTTGGTGGGTGTGTCGCGTGCACGCACGCTGCAGGAAAGTGTGAGTGGACGCGTGCGCGTGACAAAGACTCCACGTGCACACGAAGAAAAAGCGAAAGAAAGCAAATTGACAGAAAGAACATGTGAACATTGTGTCAAAAAAAAAATGTAAAAAGGAGGGCAGAAAAATGAAGATCAAACAGTAGAATTTGTCATTTGTTCGATCCAAAAATGGAAATTGAGTGCACGTGAAATATGCGCGTCGCGAAATGATATGCATTTCAATGTGTAAATATTCATGCAGCTTGCCGTAAGCTGACGTCACCAGACAAATCAATATAACATCTTTTCGAACGTTTTACATTTTAGGAATGTTCAGTTTGTCTTAACAATTGTTCTGCGGGCTCGACAAGCGAGAATCAAGTTAGAAAAGCCATAGGAACGCTAATCGTGTCTTTCACTTGAGCAAAAGTCACATCACAACAATCAAGTCCAGTTGAGAGAAACGTTGGCGCGCTGACGACATGACGTCATTGCGCCCGGAGTCTTTGCACGGGCGGATGTCGCACCGTGATGACATCATCATGAGCCTCAACCGTCCGAACACGGACGTCCTCCTCCTCGTCAATCTCAAGTTCTGAAAAATGAAAAGAAAGAAATATTCCCATGTATTGATTCTTGTCTTGTTGCAAATCATATGAACGATATCTTGGCTATATTTGTTGGCGACAATGAGTGCCATTCCGACGGAATCCGATTTTTCATTTCCCCCGTGTGGAACTTCCAGAGCCAAGCGGATCTCCAAAGCTTTTCTAAGAGCACAGAAATCCCTTGCGCGCGCATCCGGGAATGTCATCCAAACTGCCGCTTGAGAGGAGCGCCTCGTTCTTGGCGCAGCGGCATTTTCCAGCAAGCGTACGCCGCCTTCGCTCCCGAAACGTTTCGTCTTTCAGCCTTCCGCGCATCGATATCAGGCGTCCAATCGTCAGCGGCAGCTAATGCCAGTGGACGAAATTAGCGACAACAGTTACTTCCGTTGCAAATTGCAGGTCACGTGTTCTCTCGCCCCACGGGCCGGATTGGACCACCCGACGGGCCGGTTCTGGCCCGCGGGCCGTCACGACATCGCCACGGCAACGGCAACATGGTCACGAACGTCACGTCGCGTTTCCGACACCGATGTCCTTTGTTTGTCGCCGTTGCCAGTGTGGCTGCTGCAGACGGCGCTGGTAAGCTCCGCCCACTGCGACGCCGTCTTCAAGGGTTTTTCCGACTGTCTGCTGCAGCTGGGAGACAACATGGCCAACTACCCCCCGGACCTCGACGACCAGCAGAACCTGAACAAGATCTGCACGTACGACACACACGCACACTGCAGCCATAAACATGCTAGCATTGGACTGACAAAACTAACATGGGAGCATTTTGTTTAAGCTAACATGTTAGCGTTTGATCAATAATAACACGTTAGCATTTTAGGAAAAGTAACATGTTAGCGTTCTGTTAAAACGAACACGTTGACGTTTTGTTCAAACTCAAAAGTTGGCATTTTATTACAATTGATATGTTATCATTTTATCAAAACTAACATGTTAGCATTTTGTTAAAACTAAATTCTAATCAAGCAAACGTTGGCATTTTATTAAACTAAATGTTTAAGCAATGTAAGAAAATAAATGTTTGCAGTTTATGAATGTATAACTTTACATGAAGATGATAGCATTTCATACTCTACGTTAGCATTTAATTTTGTTATCTTTTAACACAAACATGTTAGGATTTTTAATGTGAACACAAACATGTATTTTATTAACATACACATGCTAGTTTTGAAATAACACAAATGTGTTAGCATTTTATTGCTATCATTTTAAATGACCGTAGCGATGAATACTTTTGATGTTGAGCACGTAAAACGACAACATAATTATTGTAACCGTGATGATCTTCGAGCAATGTGGCTAATTGGGCGTGTCGATAAGCCCCGCCCCGTGTGGCTGCAAAGTGACTGTTTGTTGGGCGGAGCCAGTGTCCTCCGTGACACCCGGACACGTTCCATGAGGGACGCCTGTCGGGCTGACACGCCCGCTCCAGATGGCGCACGCACACACGCACACACGCACTTGATTTGGGTGACAGCTTCATCACAGCGGGGAGGGGGCGTGGCTTCCCCCTCACACACACACACTCTAATTACCGAGGTCAAAGGTCACATTGTGCACGCCTCATTGGTCACATGGTGGCCAGTGGGCGGAGCTACAGGCCTCATTAAGCTGCGGCAGTAGTCCCTCGACTGCTGCACGGGCAATATGGCCGTCAAATCAAACCTCTATTTGTTATTTTAATTGATTATTTTCCCTCCCTTGTTGTGTTGTCCTCTATGCCCGCCCCCCCGCCCACCCCGTGTCCTGACAGCTACTGGAACGACTTCCACTCGTGCGCGAGCACGGCGTTGTCCGACTGCCAGGAAGGCGCCAGCGACCTTTGGGAGAAACTCAAGGAGGAATCTCGCAGTCTGGATTTCCGCGGGAGTTTGTTTGAACTTTGCGCCGTGGGGAACGGCGCCCACCCCGGGCGGGGTACGGCCCGGGGCCCGGCGGGCCCGCTCCTGGCGGCGGCGCTGCCCGGCCTGCTCACCTGGCTGCTGGCCCTCTAAGAGAGACAAAAAACAACAACAACAACACAAATTAAAAAAAATCAACAGGAAAACCACTGACGGGAAAGCACCGGATCGTCTTTATCCTCAACATTGCCTTCCAGGCGCGTCGTCCAATCACACGGCCGCCAAGACGCTTTGCTGACCCTTTGCTGAAACTTTTGATGACATTTGGATGGCACGCCAGAGGAATTTCTTAAAACGCCATCACGGGTCGAGCGGGAGGGCGGAATATTCGGCAAATTGTTCCCCTGCAAAATGACTTGCAAGGCTAATACTTTTAGCAGCTAGCTTGCTAACTTAGGAGCTAGCTTCTTTTCTTTGTTTTGGGGTTGTGTTGGGAATCCCTCACGAGTTACTAAATCGTCACCGCTATATAAAAGTCTCCTTGTAGTATTCGATAAATGGTTTCAGCTATAGAGTCAACGACAGAAAATGCGTATACGTGTCGTTTTCAAATTATTGGATCAATAATGGTAAACGCACTCCAATTCTTATTTAGCGATTTTTTTAGTTTTATGCCGCTTCTGTTTTCTGTGTGTAAGTGACTCCCGTGCCACCTCAAGTCCTATTTTCAAAAATTTGCGGCATTGGTAGTAAAAGCAATCGTTATTGACGGAGCAAACGGCGGTGGCCCATTGAAGCTCACTATTTGCATAATGCTAAAGACATAAACGGCTTGATTAAACTAGTGCGAGTTGCACAATTTGCACGCGTTGCCCTTCAAACTCTGTGGATACAAGTGCAGAAATGATAACGGTATCACGGTAAAGACACGCGATAGTTCCGACACTTTCACAAATTCATACATATCCGTCAATATCTGAGAAATAACGGCATTTATTTTGCTATCTGTGATTGTGTGACTTCAAAATGGCTGCCTCATCCCAGATCCCGCTGGTGCATTGAGGCTCTCTCCTGTGGCGTTAACGCTAAAGACAGCTTGAGGGATATTTGGAAAAAAACCCAAACAAAAACAACAGCAACTCTTTGGACACTGAGATGCATTTGTGTTAGTTTTCTTAGAAAAGTGGTATATTAAGAAATAGGAGAAAAATCCCATGTATTCAAAATGTCATTAGCATCTTGACAAAATGTCCCAATCCAGAAACTTCATTTGGGACAGCAAACGGTAAAGACATGTCTTTACCGTTATTGATCCAATGATATTAAAAATGACACATCATAGAGTGATCGGGGAACGAGCGAACGATTCCGAAGGCAGTCGCTGCTTTCGGAATCGTTGACTCGTTCTCGACTCCCCAATCGCTCACGAGGGCTGAAACGATGAATCGAACACTGCCCGATGGCTACAAAAGGACTTTTAGTGGACATCTTCGGGAACGATTCCGGGCCACAATATACAAATCCTGCTCGACGGAGGCAACGAGTGAAAGAGTCCCAACGCAACCGATGTTTTTTCAAGGCGCAGACAGACAGTGAGTGTTGTCGACTTGCATGATGTCACTTCCTCACCCTTTTTAGGACATGAGCACAAACGTCGGCTTCCGCCATTCCGGCCGACAAACCGAGCGCAGCGTAGCGGGCCGCCTTTGCGCTGACACGAGCGTAGCTGACGCTGGCTGGAGTCCAGTTGCGTCCGTGAAAGTCTTGGTTGAAAATGTTTTCTAAACATGGCTAACACCCAACTGACTTTGTTGATGATTTGAGCGGCTAACGGTAATTAGCTTGGAGCTAAGTGTTGACGTTACGATGAAAATGTGCGACTTTGGCCGTACGTCAGCTGACGGCATTTGGTTAGGATCGCGTTGTGGCGTAACAGCAGCCTTTTAATGTTGTTTTTTTTTTTTTTACTTAAGCGTTTTAACATTTTAGCTTTTTAATGTTTTAACGTTTTTGTTACGCTTAAGCGTTGTAACGTTTTAGTTGTTCAAACTTTCAGCGTTTTAACATTTTAGTGTTTTCACACTGAAGCGTTTTAACGGTTAGTGTTTTAACGTTTTAGTGTTTCACGCCCAGTGCGCGTGCTTCCAGGTTAGCTAACATTTAGCAAAGACTTTGTGAAGGAAAGACTCAAGGTTATTTTGTGCTGGTTTCCTGAAATGTTCCAGAAGTTTTGTTATTTTAATTTTTTAATAGTACGTGAATAGAAAGTTTAGCGTTAACGTTGTTGTGTTTGTGATTGCGGCAAAAAAATCGAAAAACAAAAAAGCAATACCACTACGACATCACGGCCAGTGTAGCTCCGACCAATCAATAACCATTCATTATTAAATCAAGACTGTTGTGTTCTAATAAATAACAAGTAATAAGAGATAATAATAATAATAATAATAATAATAAATGTTCATGTCTTTGTTCGTTTCTGTCTGTTTGCTCGCAACTTTTACAAATCCTTCCAAAAAGGATTTCTGATGCATTCTTCAGAGAAAATATTCCTAAGAAAAAGATTTATCATCAAAACTTTATTCCACTTTTAACGAAAATAGAATTATGAGAAAATGATTTAGTGCAAAATAAAACAATACTGTTTGAAAGGAAGTCTGCAACATCACTGTGTCTTTTTCACGTGTCTCTCACACACACACACACACACACACACACATTGATTATTAATGAGCTAGTGCACACGCTCATCCGGTATTGATGGATGAAGATGAAGATGAGGACTCAGCTGGCCAAAGACCAAAAGGCAAATGTTTCCACTTGTATTTTATTTTTTGGAACAATCAGCCACCATTTTTATGAAATAATCACACGAGCAATATTTACCACGAAACGGGAATCAACGAAGTTCTTTTCAATCAAGTCGAAAACAATTCCAACGTCATCATGGCACAACGGTGACGTCATTTGCCGTACGCCGTTGATGTTTCTTTTTGGGTGTTTCACGAAGCTCACTTGGTGTGCACGCGCACGTATACCGACGTGTTCGGGTTTCGTGGAAAAAAATGTCACGAGCACAGACGACACATTGTTAGGTTTTCTTTGACATAATAATACATTTTGTGCATTTCAATTGAAAACAAATGAGATTGTTTGTCTTTTTTTTTTTTGGAACGATGACGACTCAGTGGAGCGGCTCCCATCTGGGAGGGTGCCGACTATTTCCTGGAAGGGAGCGAGCCTCCTGAATAATTGAAGACGCAATTAAGGCCTGTTGGAAGAAAGACGCTCGTTAAATATTCATGAGGGAAATCCCGCGAGATTTCTTCTGGCCTCACGACGACGCCCAGGCGCGGCGTGCTCCCCTCATAGTCATATCAGTAATAATAATAAGAAGAATCTCACTTTTCTTTTTTTGACAACGGAAAAAAACACCAATGCGTCAAATTGTTAAAGTGAAGGGAAGCACGATTAATCGAGCGATTTGAAAAGCAAGTGCTGATGCAAAAATAAAAATCCAAATCATCACAATGATAAATTGATCAACATTTGGGATTCCGTTTGGAGACACAAGAAAAAAACGAGAGCGAGTGAAGACGGCAAAATGTTTGACTCTTAGGGGGGGAAATGTCAGCAAAAGACAATCAAGCAAAAGAAAGACAAATAACACGAAGACACTTCACTTAATATCAACACAATAATGTAAAAAAAAAAAAAGCGATCATCCTCACTTGTCAAGCTGCATTGTTTTCTATTAATAAATAAAAGGAATAGCAAAACTCGATGCATTTGATGGCTTCAGGAATATTAACTACATCGAACAGTATATATATATATATATATATATATATGAGTGTCAACTTTTGTTTCAAAAGTATATATATATATATATATATATACTGCAGCACGATGTGAAGGTGCACAATTTAAATCAATTTGTCATGAACACAGAAGCTGCATTTGCATATCAAATAGTGTTTGTTTGAAGTGAAATCAAAGAATTCCCCCCAAATGAAGTGGAACCTCTTCTTGATCACACCATCCGCGATGCGTTCGCATCGTTCCCGTCCGCGGGAGATGAGTCGTTAATATAAGAAATAGATGAGCTCAGCGCAAGCACGCGCGCACACACACTCATCCGGTTGAGTGTGTCCAAATGTCCACTTTCTATCAATAATCAAGCGATAACAACAACAAAGCGTTTACATTGGCGATGCCAAAATCTTCCAGTTTATTTTTTTTTATCGGCAGACATTTTCCAGCAGCGTCGCTCGAGAGGAAAAGCGCGTTTGTAGTAAAAAGAGAAAGCCACGCCCCTCTGCAGCCTGTCTGGACAGGAAACGCAAAGTCTGCTCGGCAGGACGTCGAAAAGCTTCGTGTCAACCTTCCTCTTTGGAAAACACGAGACAAGCCCCGCCCCCTTCGGCAGCAGCTTGGAAAATGGAGGACACGTTACCACGGCAACACACGCGCACACCAGAGGTGAAATTCAACGGCTGACGCCTCCACGGGTCGTCTTGGCAACGGGAAATGCTGCCGGTTGGCGTGACAGACAGCCGCTCAAGAAAAACAACACAATTATCACCGCCGAAATGAAGACAAAAAAAGCTGGCCTTAGCATTAGCGCAATGCTAGCTCTGTGCTTAAAGGCGACAGTTGAAAGGCGGTCTCCGCTTTCAAACGTCTCTGCGCTCCACTTCCTGTTGCTTGTGGTGGCAATGGAGCGCTCTTCCTCTTCCTCATCATGATGAAGATTCCAATCTTCCTCTTGCATTTGAGTTCAAAAACGCCAAATGACAACGGAAGTCATCTCCGGGCGCTTCGGACACGGAGCGGCACGAAGAGCGCACGCCTCACTTCGTAAACGAGCAAGCGAAGCGGACGCGACGGAGGCCGGCAAAAAAACCAGCGGACCCCGGCTCGGCGCGAGGCGGCCGTCTGCCGAGAGCGACCGAGACAGCGAGAGCTCAGAAGTGAGAGACGACGACATGTTCGGCACTCGAACGAGGCGGCGCACTAAGGCGGAGAACGACCGACAAACGAGCGAGGGAAAATGCGAACGGCTGCAGCGGGTGAGGCTACGTGAAACTTGAAACAACTGGTCGCAGAAGTCCATCCATTTCCATCCGTCCAGTTTCCGTACCGCGGAGCCTCACGCGGGCGGCGGGCGTGCTGGAGGCCTATCCCAGCTGACTTCGGGGGAGAGGCGAGGTACACCCTGAAATGCTCGCCAGCCAATCGCAGCGCACACAGAAACAAACGACCATTCGCGCTCACGCACATTCACACCTACGGGCAATTTAGAGTTTTCAAGTAACCTACCGTGCATGTTTTGGGAAACCCGCGCAGAGAACATGGGAGGGCCGGATTTGAACCCGCAACCTCACAACTGTGAGGCGGATGCGCTAACCAGTCGCTCACCGTGCTGCCGGTCGCAGAAGTGTGAGGGGAGAAAAAAATACAAATACAAAACACTGAGTGTTAGTTACCTTGGTGACGTTTTATTTTGAAAGATTTCATTGGTTTGTAAAGTTGACATCATCGCAATCCCGCGGATGAGAGGAGACAGTTTATTAGCAACACCGGAGCTCACAACAAACTTTTTTTTTTTTTCAAACTGAGAAAGGAAAAGAGCATTAGCATCCAGTTGCTATCGTCTAGCGGTTTTCCTCCAAGCGCACATGGCACTAGCAGCTGATTAGCACCGATGGCTAGCCTGGCGGCAGCTCCGTGAGGGCGTTCCCATTTCTGAAAAGTTTTATAATCATGTGATATCTTACTATGACGGCGTGGACATGTTCAGCTTGACAACACACGTTTACATAGAAAATAGGATGAAATGACCAAACAAGTGCAAAGTTGTTTCGGCTTCCATTGCAGAAAGGCAAAATGGCGGTCGTGATGGCATCCGAGGGTTTCTGAAAAGGGACGGTCGCAAATAACGACAGGGTGGACAGCAAGTTCAGCGGCATATGCAAAATGTTCAACAGGATTATGAAAAGAATCTAAATCATCAAAGTGACGCATTTGAGAAGATGTACAAAGTACAAAGCGTCGGACCTCCTGATTGGGCTCCGTTTTCTTGGCGACTGAGGACGACGCGTCATGGTCGCGTGAGCGCGTACCTTATAAAGCGACGGCTTCAGTAGCGTCCCTCCACGCCCAGCTGCGTCTCGGCTCGCCGTTGGATCTCGCCGTGGACCGCGTCTACTTCCTGTTGGCTCAGCGTGCGCTCCGTGTGGCGGTAAACCACGCGGAAGCACAAACTCCGCCTCCCGCTCCTGCAACGCACGACACGATCGACAGCTCCCACTTTCTCTCCTCATTTAGTCTGCGTCTCGCTCGCCCCCGCTCGATTATTCAACACGCGCAAACGTGCACGTACAGTGAACGAGGATAATGTACTGTAAGTCATGTGAATGTCTTCAATAATTGGCATCTCCATTATCCTGTCCACGTGTGCCCCTCCCCCCCACCCCCCAATAAAAATCAATAGACACGCACACGCGCACGAGCACAGCAAAACAAACACTCACACACACAAGCACACCAATCACAGCGCACATCTGCGTCCAATAGAAATAAAGTTGGGAGTGTCAAGGGGGTGGGGCTGATCCATTCCTTGTCCTGTGATTGGCGTGCGTGTGTTTGTGCGCGCGCGCTGTGTTGAATAATGAAGCAGGCAATTGCTGCGTGTTAATTGCTCGTTAAGAGCTCCACTTGAGCTTGAACAAGCCCACTTTCATGACTTCCTGTCACAACAGGAAGTCAACACTTCCTGTGTGTGCGTGCCTGTGCGACAGCAGACGTAAGGGCGTCCATCTTTTGCAACGTGATCCAGAGGGATGCGCACTTGTGATCAGAGATGGCGGTGTCGCGTGTCGGCCAATCACGGCTAACAGCTCGTTAGCTGATCTGCATCGACGCTCGATTCCATTCATGTTACACTCGATTACGTTTAGTCGCTATCGGCACACGTCCGTCCGTCCGTTTCTAGTCCGATGGTCCTCAAACGTTTGAGGACAAGTCGCAGCTCCCAAAATACTTCGCCCTCCTCGTAGCACCGTAACGGCCAACATTTAAAACACAATCACGTAGTAAGCCAAGTGTTCATCCGAACTGAGAAAAAGTAAGCTTAAGTTCAAACTGTGCTTAGTTGTAAGAAAATAGAAAAAAACTACTTAAATAACAATTAGTCAATTAAAATGTATTACACATAAAAGTTGAATAAAAACTGTACGTTAAAAATGAAATGCAAATGTACTTGTAAATTAAATACGGTTGAACTGTACTTGCAAAATGTACTATACTAGAAAAGTAAAAAATGTACTAGGTTTACCAAAAATAATTGTTTAAACAGGCTGTATTCACAGCTACGAGCTTCTTTCAAATGTCTTTTCATTTTTAAATTTCGTGTGTGTCTAATTCAGTGATTCATTCATGTACCACTAGAGGGAGCCCGTGTAACACTAGCGCTACTCGTGCCGCACTGACAATTACCCATCTCGTCCATTGAGCGTTTACATTATCACGAGGAACATCGCTTATTAATTGTAAATAGATTGGTAAAAGTTTTACAGTTTGTTCATTTGTAAAATGAAGTCATTATAAATAATACTATAACGCGGCACGGTTAGCACCTCTGCCTCACAGGTGTGAGGTTGCGGGTTCAAATCCGACCTGGCCTGTGTGGAGTTTGCATGTTGTCCCCGCGCCCGCGTGGCTTTTCTCCGGGCCCGCCGCTTTCCTCCCGCATCCCAAAAACGTGCATGCTAGGTTCATCGAAAACACTGAATTTGCGAATGGTTGTTTGTTTCTATGTGCCCCGCGATTGGCTGGCGACCGGTTCAGGGTGTAGCCCGCCTCTCGCCCAAAGTCAGTTGGGATAGGCGGCAGCATGCCGGCGACCCGCGTGAGGACCATCGGTGTGGAAAACGGATGGATGGATAATACTGTCACACATTTTCATGAATGATTTCATCATTGAAATCAAATAACGTACACGTTTTTCGATGAATGAGTTGGCCCATCTGTCCACTTTGAAAATCAAACGGACATACGGAAGTGTGCCCAACCTGATCAATAGCCTCGCCCGCTATACACACACGCGCACACTTTTCTCAAAATGTCACCTCCCCATTTGTCTCCTCCTTCCTTCTTCTGCAGCGTGTGTGCGTGCGTGCGTGCTGACTCACGTGGGGTGCGTGAAGTCATCGAGCAGCGCGACCTCCTCTACGAGGTCGCCGGCGACGGCGCGCACCAACTCGTAGAAGTCGTTGGCGTGGAAGGCCGGCTCGCCCGCAGCGGGAAGCCAGAAGGAGATGTCGTTGCGCAGCGGAGGATACTTGCTCAGCGCCTGACAACACACACGCACGCACGTCATCGTCGTCAAAAGAAGAACAAAAGGTGGCTTTTGTTCTCCTCCGAGGTTGGGAAGCAGAGCTGCCCTCCTCGAACGCCCGTTTCAAAATCAAGGCCCGGGGACCGGATCCGGCCCGCCTCGTCCTCGTCGATGAGACGTTTCGCTCCAAAATCGGGACCAAAAGGATTTGTTGTTAACAAAATCCTTTTGAAAATAAACGGCATGAATGCTGAGCTATTTTCCTTGGCTGGTGATTCGAAACAATTTGGCCACCCTCTACGAGACCACCAGAAGAGGATCTCCGCATTCACACTCATGAATATTCGTATCGGCATTATTCATCATTAGAGATGTCACCATGTGCCGCATCAAAATATCTGCTGCTTGCTTAAGTAGCAAAGAAGGAGAAGAAGAAGAAGAAGGGGAAGAAGGAGAAGAAGGGCGGCGCAGGTGCTGCTCAGTGTGTGTGCGCGTGTTTGCGGTCGATTAGGTGCGTATCGGGCCATCCGTGCGGCCGCAGGCGCCGCCACCGGGCAGGAGATGAACCGTGATCCCCGCCGAGCCTCCCGGGAGCCGTTTCATCAAAACCGCTACCAGCTCACCTTCGTCTTCATCTTCCTCTCGGCCACGCGTCCCGGGAAACGCGGTCGCGGCGCGTGACGGGAAAGAGCCGAGCCTACCTGGAGGCGGACCTCCCGATGGATGTCGTCCACGCGGAATTGCTTGAGGAAGCGCTCGTCTTGGCTCCAGAACATTCGGATGTCGGGAATCTTGTACAGAACCATGGCCAGACGCTCCAGGCCCAGTCCGAACGCCCAGCCCACCTTGTCGGCCGCGCCTGCTGCAAAACGCACCACGCCAACAACACAAAAACACAACAGCAACACAACATGTCAGCCGGTTACAGTGCCGTGAAAAACCATCTCCCCCGCTTTGGAGAGCTTCAAACGAATTCAAATAGGAGATGAAGAGAACGTCCACGATGCAGCCAAACTTACCCGACCTTATAAGAAAAAGTCATTGTTGAGGCCGTCACGTTGTCATGACGACAGAGAGACTTTTGGCTTCTCGAAAGGAGCTTTGCGATGAAAATAGATCCAAAAAGTCACTCATCAAGCCCTTGTTCAATCAAGAAACAATTGCCGCTAATCACATCTATTGGTTCGTTTTCACTGACCACACCCAAGCCTCATGACCTCCAGACCTGTTCAATCAAGAAATCACTTCAATAGAAACTCTCACAAAAATCAAGTCAGCCAAAAGCTCTCAGGAAGCTGCAGCAAAATGCCACCTTCCAAAGAAATTCCAGGACAGATGATGACTTGAAACAGTATTCGGCTACTCTCCCCACTGCCAAAAAATAATCATCAAACCAACAGTCAAGGCAGTCTGACGGCCTGGGGCTGCTTTTCTCCTTCAGGACCTGGACGAATTATGCTCTCCATCAGAAAATCCTGAAGTTCAAGCATAAATTCGTTAATTCAGGATGAAGTACGCTAGAGTTCTGCAGCAGGACAACCGTCCAAAACGTTAACTATAGACAAACGATGGACTAGTCCCCAGCCACTGTCATGGTACATAGAGACAAACAAGCATCCAATCACGTTCGCCAAATCTTGTCTTCAAAATTAGATAACCTGCTCATCTGGCTCCAAAAATCCACACAAGCACGGACTGAACGTCCACACACCCACAGGAGAAGGCCGGAGATCAGATTCCAACCCAGAAGCTCACAACTGTCAGGCAGACGACATAAACGCTATTCCACTGCGCTGCCATCAATCCTCTTTTCATGAGAAAGCAAACATCGCCTGAGTCCCCTCTTCCTCCTCCTCCTCCTCATCATCATCATCATCATCATGTCTTCAGGACGCGCACCGGAAGTGGCGTCCTGTTGCCGTGCCGTCCGGCCGTGTGACAGGAAGCGGCGTTTAAGGCCGCAGCGTGCGCATATGGCGCCTAAACGGCATCCTCGGCGGACGACAAAGTGGATAAAGATGCGTCAGAACAGCTGCGGCAGAAGGAAATCCTGTTCGCCGCCAGCCAGCCTCGCCCGCCTTACCATCTGGCCGCCGTCCTCCAGGAGCTCGGCGAATGTTTGAGCTTCAACCAGACGTGTAAGCAACACGCGTGTGCAGACGCTTGCGTCCGTTTTCTCTCATGACAGGTCGCGGGTGAGCGCGGCCGATCCCACCTGATTTTGAGAGAGAGGCGGGGTACTGAAATTCCGAGAATTTCTCTCAATGATTATCAAAATATTTGTTGATTCATTTGAAAATAGATTAGTTGTTGATTCATGGATTATTTTGCACCTCGAGACATGATAAAGACAAAACGGCTGCTACATGCTCGCTAACAAACAAGCCGTCCTTCTACCTTCACGACCTGTCCACAATAACAAACGCCACAAATGTGCTCATGTGACACCTGCTTTTTGTTTGTCCTTCTCAACAGGCGCCCGCGACCTTCACCGTCCTCATCACGACCTTGCTGGAGAAAGGCCGCAAGGCCATCTTCGCCTCTTCCTCTCCCTCGTTCTTCTTCCCGGCGGTGCCCGAGAGATGCTTTGACTTCGCCTTGTCTTGATCATCATCTCATCTCATTGTTTTTTACCGGGTACGCCCACCCGCCCGCCCGCCCAGCGCGTCCCGGGAGTGACATTAAACGCTGCTGAGGTAAACGTCTTCGGCACACTCATTAAGACGCACTGACGTCTTCATCAAACTCATTCACTGCCATTGACGGCTGTTGAATTCCAATATCCATGTTAACGTGGAGGACTGGCAGTGATTAACAAGCGCTGATGTCTTCATCACATCCACTCTAATAGTCATGTGACGAGGCTCACACACGCACGCACACACACACAGTTGAGCTGAGTCAGTCTTGCGCAAATGGACGCGCACGTCGTCAAATGCGACAGGAGGACGATGATGCTGACAGAGGGATGATGAAGATGACGGGGAGGTGAGGATGACGACGGTGATGCCGATGATGCCAACAACAGGTGTCGTGGTGGTTTGCTCCCGCGGCTGCTGTGCGGGAGGGCGACACGCTGGTCACATGACCAGCAGCAAGTGCCACTTCAGGCCCAAAACACAAAAATTGAGCCCACAAGTACACAACTGATTGATGATCAAATACTGTAAATGGACAACCATTTTGATAATCGATTAACTCGTTTAACTTCAATTCTCCAAATCGTCGGAATTGCAGCCTCTCAACTGTAAATCATCTCCGATTTCTGTTGTCCTCCATGTTTGCAGACTGATTATTTTTATGTTGAATCCAAATAAGACACCTGCAAACATCTACTTTCGCTTTGGAAAACAATCATTTGAAACAATGACGGGATGGGAATTTTTAAAAATAACAGAATCGTGAGTTGCAGCCCTACAAGCAACGCTCACATAACAGGACATGTCAAATGTAGCATGACGTGTAGCGTGGCTTGTCTCTCCATCCACCCCGATCTACAAAGATGCCAGTGAGTGCTGGCATCTCGTGACCAACGGCGAACTTGAGACAAAATGGCTGCGCGGTGTCAGGATGAGGATGAAGATGATGATGATGTAATCAGAAGCCTTTGTGTGTCAAAGTCTCTCTGCCGTCACGACAACATGACGGCCTCAAAGAAGCCGCGACGTCTGCGGTGGCGTGTGAAGGCGCTTTGTGCCACGCCAGGAAGCCTTCACCGCTAAACGCACGTGAGAACAAGACTATTTATAGACACGTTGGATTATTTATGAATCTCAACATCAAGCGGCGTAATGACCGCCGCTTCCTCTACAACACGGAGACACGCTACGCTAATGCTAACGCTAATGGAGAGGACATAATGTCGTCTTGCTGCACGGTGACCTAGTCGTCAGCATATTTGTCTCACAGTTAGAGGTTCAGGGCTGGAATCTCATCTCTGGCCTTCCTGTGCGCAGTTAGCATGTTGTTGCCGTGCTCACGTGGTTTTGTTTTTTTCCTTCCCCCTCACACGTTAGCGTGATTGAAGACGAAGGCATTTTCCACAGGTGTGCGGAGCTGCAGCAGATCCACTAGCGTACCCCCCCCAAAGTTATCAGCCAAGCCGCAAACCCTCGTGACGAGAAGAAAAGGTCAACAACATTTTGGTCTTCTGTGACACTTGAAGCAACGCGAAACAATCTGAGCCGTACATGCCAGCATCGTACCGACACTGTGCCAGCGGTGTGAGATATAGCGCCCCCTAGACGTCAATGGACCACCACTGGTGTGTCCCATCACACCAAAACAAAAGTCTGCATCAGACATCAGGTGTTTTGAGGGTTTCGTGTGTGTGTGTGTGCGCAGACACAGCCAAGCTCCGCCCCCACTCCCACTGTTTGTTATGGACCACAGCGGCCTGCTGAGACGGATCGCTGCACAAACAAATGTTTGCTGTGCCCTTCGGAAACCCCCGAGACGCATGCACACACACACACACACACTGAACTGCGCTTCCATTTCAGTGTTATTTTAGAGAGGATTTTATTTTTTACTGTGAGATGCACATGATGTGGGAAAAACATTCAATTGGGGTCACACTAAAGTTCGAATGTGCGCACTGAAAATATCTAAATTGGAGCTGCTATATGCTATTTTGTGGCTACGGGAACAGGTATAATGCGCACACAAAATACCAATATATTAATAATAATTCATATGCGGCTTGGAGTTTGAACACGTTTCTCTCTTTTACGTTTATTTGGGGACTGGAAGTCAACACGCCACCTCGCGCCCAACGCGGAACTCCAATAGAGTCCACGTTCTCTGCCTTACCGTTTCTAGGGCAGGTGCGTTGGATTTGCTGACCCGTCTGTCCGTGAATGATCGTAATATTATTCATTTGTACTCTGTGCACACATCACATCTACTTTGTGGCCACAAATTTGCATTTTGTGCTCAGATTATATTTATACTGTGGCCATAATTCCCCATGTCGCGTCGTTTTGGTCATCATTGACACCAATGCTGATACAATGTGTGTGTGCGTGCGCGTGTGTGTGTGTGTCGAGAAGGTAAAATCTGATTAAAGTCATGTTGGTAACAATAAACATCCTCTCAAAGCTGTCACCCCAGGCCCCCTGTGAATGCGTGCGCGCGTGTGTGTGCGCGGGTACCAGCTGGCCACCAGTCATTGTCTCCAGTGGGATCAGTGGGAATGAGGGAGGCAGACAGAGCGAGGGATGATGGAGGAGAAGGAGGAGGAATGCTGGGATCAAAAGAGAGACAGATGGGGGAGGGAGGGCGGGCAAAGAGAGCTGTCCGTCACATAGGGGTTCGGGGTTCAGGAGAAGCCTGGAAACATGGAGGAGGAGGAGAAAAGTGAGGAGTAACGAATTTTCATCTCATCTCCTCTGTTGTCCCCGTCTTCGACCTGTCCTCCTCTGATCATTCGTCCAGTCATCCCTCCATCCTTTCTCTTCTGCGCTATCATCCCTCCAACTGGCTTCTTTGCTTGTCATCTCTCCTTCATTTTGCCCCTCTGCCATCCTTTCCACTTATGTCATCCCTCCATCCTCCGCTGAGAAAAAAAGATGACTCATCACAAGAAGAATTTGAACTTGAAAAATGAACTGACGCTTAATGACAGCAGGATTGTCACACGATTTCGTCAGGAGGGGGATTAAGAGCCAAAGCAAGCACCTGAACCACATCCATACGCACGCACACCCCTAACCCCCAAGGGTCCGGGGCGACAGCTTTGAGAGGCTGTTAATTGTTACCAACACGACTTTAATCAGATTTCACTCACAGCACACACACGTACACACGCGCAAACAATATCCCACCGGCACGTGCGCCCCGGCCCCCCTCTTTCTTGTCCCATGGGAAGTGTGTGTAAATCAGGTTTTGGCAAGGAGGCGTGGCCATTAGCAAGTCTCATATGTTTGGGGGGCGGGGGGGGCCTGGGACACACACACACAAGCACACACACTTGTTTTATGTTCACGCATACTCATTCATATTTTATGAACAAAAACATGCATACTACATACACACGCATGCAGCACAAGTGTGTGTGTGCGTGTGTGTTGTGGGAATAATGATGATGAATAAATAAAAAGAAAAAAAAAATCTTTCTAGCAGCTGAAGAGTGAATGAATGAAGACGTTTAATTTCTCCTCCGCCATCCGTCACGGCCCCTTCCTCGCCTTCCCAACTTCCTCTTTCTCCCTTTCTTGACCTCGCCACCCACCCGCCCCTCGCTCGCCTTTGTCCTCCACTAAGCCCCTCGGCGCCCCACGCGCACGCACACACACTGGGCCTCAGGCGCCACATATGGCGCTCACACTATTAAATAAGACACACGCCAACCGGTGTCCCCTGTTGCCCCCCCCCCCCTCCGTCATTCTGGTGCTCTCTCACTTTTTCGCACTCTATTGTCTCCAGCGCTCCAGAAATATCGGATGGCGAGGGAAAGAGGAGGGGGGTGCTGAATGTGGCACGTTACCACGGCAACCGGCCACACTGCCGCAGTGGATATGTAGGGGTGGTGTGAGTGCGCGCGGTTCCTAACACGCTCGTGCAGCGCGCGCGTACAAATGAATGTGTGAGCGTCTTTGAACTATTTTTGGCCTCTCTCTCTCGCCACTCGTTTGCTGGCCTGAGTAAAAGCGTCATGGCGGCGATGTGCGGGTGGGGGGAGTCTGCGGGTGTGTGTGATGGTGTTCTCTCTCTGTCTGAAATTATTAATGATTGGTGGGAACAGGCAGCACAAGTAAGAAGAAAGGAACACGTACAGCTCCACAGCAGCTATCAGTAGGAAGTCCACCGTTCAACGGGAAGTTCACTATTTAGCAGAAAGTCCACAATCGCAAACTATTTAGCAGGAAGTGCACTTGAAGTAGGCGTGTTTGTGGGTGGGGTTAAGACCTGTGATCTAGCAGAGAAGCAATCACACTGTGATTGATTATGACGCCAAGAAATATTACTTACTGCGTACAATAATGACATCATAGGAAAACTGCTACGACGACCAAAGAACAAATAAAATACAACATCAAGAATGTCTCGTCGTGACGTCTCCAAACGTTCTTCACTTAGATGTTTCAGTTCAAAAGTGCAACTTCACCCATCTGCATGACAACGTGGGATCTAAGTTCCAAGTTCATTGCCTCGCCTGACGCGCATCGAGATGTGTGTGTGCGTGTTCTGACCAGAGTTGAGCAGCTGCTGCTCCATGACCCCGCAGCCCAGCACCTCCATCCAGTCGCCATGGAAACGCACCTCCATCTCAAAGGAGGGATGAGTGAAGGGGAAGTAACAGTCCACCCAGCGCACCTCCAAGTCTGACGAGGAAGATGAAGATGATGTGAGAAAGGCGAGACGGGGCCTTCGGGCGGGCGGGCGGGCGGGGAGTGACCTTCTCCGAACAGATGCCTGACGAGTCTGCCGAGCGTTCGTTTCAGGTTGAACTCCAGCAGCTTGACGGCCTCCAGACTGTGGACTTCCTGTTTGTGAGGCGTCCTGCGTCCGCCCGCCTCAAACATCTTCAGATCCTCGCCATTGGGAACTTCGGAGAAGAGCTGAGCACAAAAGTCGGAGCGCAACTTTCCAATCTGTGTATCATTCCTTCTTTCCATTTTCGGTTGGCAGTCGAAAACCTCCAAATGAAATTTTGAAATGTTTTTTTTTTTTTGTAACTAAGGCCGGGTAGCCCCCAAAATAATCCCGATTTTGCCCCTGCCTGACCGAGGAACTCTCTTCTGTCTTCTAAGCTGATCCTAAAAGATCATCGTGCGGTCTGAGGTGTGGTACGAGTGGATTTGTCCCGATTGTCGGGTCGCAAATGGGTCGAGGCGACAACTCATACCCGACTTAGGAGTCACCCAACTTACCAAGATTTTCGCTTGGTCGATTTTTTGCCCGACCAATTACAAGAATCAAATCAAACTCGTGGCCCGTTTGGATTTTTGATCTGAGCCGACAATGGAATGATGAAAAATAGATAGATACAGAATAGATACAAAGCGCATCAAACAATGAGAGCATTTTTCAATTTGGGAGTGAAAATGGACAGAACGACGGATACGCGGCTTCGGTCTCATTCGCTCTTTGTTGTTTCTTTGGCTACCTGGTAGTTGGAGAAGAGGCGCACCCCCTCCAACTGGTGGAAGACGGGATAGTGGCTGGCGTCGATCTCGTCCCGACGGTAGACGTCGCCGGCCAGGAGGAAGGCGTCCAGACCCGCGCTCACCAGCTCCCTCTGGTGGGCCGACGTGTGAGCGCGGAGCATGGTGTTCCTGGAAGGCCGAGGTGAGCGGGCGGGCGGGAAGCGCGTGTGCATCGTGGGTAAGGGGCGGGGCGATGCGGGAGCTCACCTGTTCAGGTAGTAGTTGTCTCCACGCTTCCTGCTGGGGTGGTCGGGCGGGATCAGCAAGCTGTCGAGCAATCAACATTCGCAGGAATGGAGTCAGTCGGAGAGCGGACGAGGAGCTCGGGTTGCCGCCGAGCTGCGGACGTTCTGCTGACCTGTCGAAGTTCTGCTCCACGCTGACCACGGGGCTCAAGTTGTCGTGCGCCGAGAACAGCGGGTCGCCCGAGCGAGCCGCGTAAGCGCTGACGAAAAACACCAAAATCGAACAACAGCAGATATCATTTATACTGACAAGAAAATGTTCCGAACGAGTTTGCTTTCTTGGGGCGTAAATGTGGCAAGAGTTAAACGCGAGAGGAGGCTGCTGACAAAGAGGAGCGTCCATGTTCACAAAACGGCAGACTCAACCGCTTTGAAATGTTCCATTGGCGCTTTCATTTGCCGACTCGGCAAAAGACTTGGCACATCCAGCCGCCGGCGGCAACGCCAAACTGACAACATCACGTCACGCCATCAGGAGTGCTGCGATGATCATTGCTATTGTTTGTCACGTGTCCTGTTGGGCTGCTTGCTCATGAAGCTCGGCACAGCCGCGCTCGGATTTAAGCCCTAGCAGAGGCGGCTACGAACGCGTTACATTTGGGATCAATTGCACTTGTGAGGAATACTTGGAATGCATCATACTTCTTACTGTTACGGGAGTACTTGTGTTAAGAAGAAACGGAACAAATTTCGCTCCACTTTCTTGGAGCCAAATTTGCCTTAATCTTCATCATTTTATTTATCATTGGTTATTTCATAAAGCTTTTATTCTATGTATTCAATTCACTGCTATTGTTCGGCAACGTCTGAATTTGCATGTTTATATTGTAATTTTTTTTATTTGAATTGACATTCGTGTTCATAATCCATTCTATTGCCCTTTTCAACAATACTGCTATTTAAGAGGAGTTTTCAGGGCAAGTGACGCCCTTTAAAACGTCCCAATCATTTTGACTTGGAGAACCGTACAAGCTGATTGGTGGATATTTTCACGGGAACTTGTCAGCCAACCGGCTAAGGGCTTAGTCGAGTAGCAGACGGAAGGAGATTTGTTGAGGAATAATCAAGTTCTGCTGTTTACTCGAATTTGGAGGCCTTTTTTAGACCCGATTTTCCATCGGCGATATCCTACAAAAAGCTTCCCAGGTCCGCCAGACATTTGGACATTCAGTCATTTTTGGCGAATCTCGTCACATTGCCACACATTTAGTTCTTGGTCCACACGCAGCACACAGTGGCGGCACTGGCGACGAGTTAACGCGGAGGGAGGTGGCACCTGTAGAAGTGAGCTTTGATCCTCTCCTTGACGAGCCACAGAGGATGATGCCGTTGGTTGTGCAGGTCGCGGCCCACTTTGGCCAGAATCTTCGGCGTGACGTTTGTGAAGTCGTCGCACGGGTAGGCGTGGCCTAATACCTCCACACGCTCCCGGCCGACGGCGGGCCCGTCCGTGCGGGCGCGTCGGCGCTGCGAGGCCAGAGGAGGCAGCAGGGGGCGCAGCAGCCGGAGGGGGTTCATGACCGCGTGCGGTGGAGCTGCGGGGAGCCCCGAGAGGTCAACCGAAGGACATCGACTGGTTGCCGGCGACCCCTGCAGGCTGTGTGCGGAGAAGCGAAGCACAAAGTCAGCACAATATCCCGTGCCAAGTAAAATTGCTGAGACAAAAGGTCAGCGCCATCATTTGCTCAACATGACTGCAGCAAAGACCCGCATGCAGCGACAGAAAGCGTCCTGTGAAAAAGGAATGAATGAAAGACCACATCGAGTTGATTTCCAACCATTTTCATGCTGTCTGCGACAAGGCCAGCATCGCAAATGAGAATCTGTTCCCAATGTGCTCACCTGAAGAAATAAAGGTTATATACAGAAAAAAAACTTTTTCAAAACTCATTTCAAAAAAATCAGGGGATGGATGAATGAATGACTGTTTTGCCAAACGAACCAATAAAAAGCAAAATTCACGAAGTCGCGACATGATGAGCGCACCAACCATGTTCCTAAGATCTGGACTCAAAAGGAAATATCACCGACTGTGTTCCCCCGCTAGATCACAATTCTGTTTTCACGGCTCCACTTTATCGCGGACTTTTTTAGCAATCGATTTTTCATGGGCGTTTACAGTATACGGGCAAGTCCCAACTCACTTGCGTGCCTTCAGTATAATACGCCAGGCAACACTGGCTCCGCAAGACGTCGATGCAGCAGAATTAACCCAAGTAACCTCCAGTAATACTCCGACAGAGCAGAGGGAATATATGCCAGTGAGTATTGTTGTATGCTCTGTTTGTATGTGTTGCTGCTCCATGTGTGTTAAAGTGGCAGACGTTCGAAGGTTTAGAATTCCTGGAACGGTTCCATGAGCTCATCAATGGCGTTTTGCAGTATAAGTTAGCATTAGCATTAGGCGGAATTAGTATAAAAAATAAAAATAAATAAGGTTTGGTTGAGCATTTTAGGACTTAAAAATGCAATCTTTAATTGTCTTTTGGTTGTTATTTTTACAGTAAACTTCAACTGGGACTACCAAATAAACAGCTTGAAGCATGCACACTTTGCTTCTTATTTGGCGAAAAGCCTTCTTTTCGTTTCCTCAAAGTGATGTTATACAATCGTCTCCCATTTCATGTCCGCAAGAGAGTGAGAACAGGCACTAAGCAATACTTTGAAAAGTGTCTTTTAACAAGTTTAAGTGTGTTTAGGTATCAATGTATTTTACGTGTGTAAGAGCAATCTATATCTCCTGTAAATCTCCGTGTCACGGGATTTTGCAGGGCAGCTCTGAAATGTATGGCCCACGATGAACAGGGCTTCATTATCTATTTTTTTCTCCTTCAACGGATCAAATATGTTCATGGAATATTCAATATGCTTTGTCCTGTGGAGTGATCTCCACATTCACCAGAGCTTGGCCCCTTTGATTTCTTTTTGTGGGGTACGCTAAAGGAGAAAATGTACTGGAAGAAAATCACAGATACAACACAATTGATTGAAGGGATAAAGAGTGAATGTGCGCAAAATGACAGCAATATTGATTTAACGCATCGAGTTCAAGAGAAGCTTGCAAAGCGCATCAACATTTGCATCACAAATGTTGCAAATCATATTGAAGATATTATTTGTTAATATTCCAAATGAATACAGTGTTTTTTAATCTTCATTTCTCAAAAAAAATAAAAAAAATAATGCATTTTTGTGACAGCCTGCATTATGATGTCAATAGTAGAGCGGTATCAAATATTCTGGCTTTACAAAGCTGATTGAGGTATTGGTTGCACAATATCATTAGTACCGTGCTTGAAGTTTACAGAACTGTAAAACTACCGCCTCATAATTGGAGCTGCGTCGAAATTCAATGAGCTCCATGACAGTGAAACGACTGCATATCAGACATCTCTCACTATGACCGTAAAGTCTTTCCATGGCATTCCATGTCCCCCAGTGATCTGAGACCACAGCAGTTACGAAATGTCTAACTTTTGTTTTTTTTTAACTTTACTAGCAGTCAGCTTTTAATGGCTTTTACAACTTTACTTTGCAGGAGTGTTGCCCTCAAACCCGCCCATCACAAAAGGTAATTGGAGTGAAATAAAGCGATATGGTGATCAAAATACATGCTGTTTGACGTGTTGCAATAACGGGTATCAATCTCACATCATTTCATGTTTGGGAAACGCAATGTGTGTTTAAACGTTTATTTTAGGAGAGTAAATTTAGCAAGGTTGGCTTACCTTCAACCACCGTACGCCATTGGCTCCCTTTTAGTAGGAAGAAGTGTGCCCGTATGTTTAATTAGTAATTAAAAGTAGAATTTGGTCAATGTATGCGTATTGAGCGTTCAATATTGCCCTACAAAAGAGGCTAACGTAAATGTTCTTGGCCAGAAAAACGCAGGAAAGCAAAAATCAGCGGAATGAATGCCAATTGGGGACAGGCGCTCATTGGGCACAGTTGTCAGTGGGGTCCTAATGGCCGCTGTCAAACGCTTAGGTTAGTAACAAGATGGCGGCGTCGTCGAGTTCGCAGGTGATTTCTCTGTACAGGATGCTCTTAAGAGAAAGTTACAAGTTCCCCTCGTACAATTACAGGTGAGACATGCACGTCGATAGCTGAGGATGCTTCCACTGCTTCATTCAAATGACGCGTCAGCCCGCAGTGTGCTACATGCTAATGTAGCTTCTCAGCGCGATGTTTGCATCAGACGTCACTGCCTGCCTGCCTGCCTGCCTTCACACTTACTCAATCTCGAACTTATTGAATGGTGAACGCTTTCAGTCGTCTTCACCCCAATAACGGACACTGTGGCGTTTTGTGTTATATGTTAGCATTAAAATGGCCGACTTTCATTATTACTTGGTCCCGTTTAACCTTTTGGTGTTTATTGAAATGTACAATGTTGAATTAAAGACTGTAAATTTCCCGTCGGTGCGAATGGTTGTTTGTCTATATGTGCCAAGCGATTGGCTGGCGACCAGTTCAGGGTGTCGCCCGAAGATAGCTGGGATAGGTGCCAGCACGCCCGCGACCCTACTGAGGAAAGGCGGAACAGAACATGAAAATGGATGAATTCTCATGTCTTAAGTGTCGGTTTTATAGCAAATTGAAACTTTTAATGTTTCGGTTTTACAGTAAATTGCAACTGGGAGTGACAATTGAGCAGTTTGAGGATGCAAGCCCGCTCTGCCTCTTGTTTGGAGAACTGTGTGAGGAAGAGGGTCTTCTTTTTGTTTCCTTTAAAGCTAGGGCCTCATACAGAAAAGTCGAAACCAGTGTAGGGAAAGCTATGCTCATCTGTAATATAGATGATTTTATATATAGCTACTGCATGTTATAGAACCGGCTAGGTAATAGAGCACAAAGTCAAAGATTTTTCAGGGTTTGGGGATGGCCAGTGGACCCTCTGAACTGAGTAGCAGCAGAATCAGAGCTCCACATTTACAAGCATAGCAGGAGCAGTCTGTAGTCAGCTGACCTTGGCGTAAGATCTTAGCAGACCATGTGAAAACAAGGAAATGAGCGATGAGAACAAAGTTGTTCTTTTTTAGAAAGTCAGCACTGTCGTACAATGCAGGCAAACGACACGGCTAGTGTCAAATGTAAATCTATCCTGCAGGCCACGAGAAAAATGGACGGTGGGCCACAAATTGCCCTGAATTGTAGTTTGGACACCACAGCCTTAAAGTGATGTCTCCCTTTTTTTTTTGTCAGCAAGAGAGTGAGAAGAGAGAGGGTGCTCAAGACTATTAATTATTATTTTTAAAGGAATCTTATTGAACAACTTGAAGTGTGGGAGGGGCAAAACTATTGTCTGAAATGATTTTCATTTGGTCTTTCTATTGGAGATTTTCACCTGTCGCAGGTGGGTCTGGTCTGGAACGTATCTCGCACGATAAATGTAAAATTAAATAGTAGTCTTAAGTGGTGTGGAAAAAATAAAATAATCCACTAACTCGCCGAAGTTGACCACAAAATTGGTCGATGCAAAAATGTATGCTTCGAGGCAATAACAAAAAAAAGAACCAATTTGCGCCACGGTCCAATGTTACCACACGGACATTTGTTGCAGATGGACGCGCTGTTAGGCCAATGGAAAACGGTTTTATTTATTTATTTTTTAATTATTAATAAGACACTATTAGATGGGTAATGTAAATATAACATGATGTACGAGTGAGCTGAATGGGAGTTAGCACCACGTTCTCTTCGCGGAGTTTTGACATTGTTGGTGCATCTGAGACAGACGAAGATCTCCTTCCACCTTCAGCTTTGGGGACATGGTCTCGAAGAAAAATCTCAACACTCGTCGATGGTTGCTAGATTTGTACAAATGATTGTCAATATTTTTCTGACTCGAAGTGAGACGGCGCTATGGGCCGAGGCGAGGGGAAGACGGAATCAAAGTAAGACTGATGAATGATGCGGCAGCAGAAGCGCAGCACAGGAAAGGAAAGACAACAAACGCGTTTGAAAATGAGGCGATTGTGAACAAGTTTCAAACTTCAAGTCTCAAACTTCTGCTTGTCTGCTTCACTTGTGCGTTCATCTTTTTCTTTTCCTCCATCTTCCTGCCTCTAATTCTCTGGTTCCCTTCATTTTCTATTCCTCCTTCCCTCCATCAATCCCGTCCTTATAAAAAAAAGCCATTGGCTTGTCATCCCTCAATCATGTCCTTGTACGTGCTCGTGTCTAACGACGGATCGTAAATCTGCTCCATCACGGCTTTAGTGGCGTGCTCTTCAATCCTCAATGAACTGGGCACACAAGAAGAAGAAAAACTGCAACTTGTCAAGATGACTGAGCTCTGTGGCAGCTCCACTCCAGCACCAGGACAAGCGTCAAACCAAAGCAACACCACACACAAAAAAGCCTTTAATGAACAAATAATACAGTAGGGCTGTCACGATTGATTAGTTTTACAATCAATTATCCTATAAATATTTCATCCAGTACATGATAATACAGCCATGAGTCTTTTTGGGAAGTTTTTCCACACCTGGGTTTGGGGATCCGCTGCCATTCCTCCTTGCAGATCCTCTCCAGTTGAGTCGGTCGGGTTGGTGGACAGCCATTTTCAGGTCTCTCCAGAGATGCTCAATTGGGTTTCATCGGGGCTATTCAAGAACAGTCACAGAGTTTTTCTGAAGCCACTCCTTCGTTATTTTAGCTGCGTGCTTCGGGTCATGTTGGAAGGTGGAGCACTGAGCACTGTGGAGAAGGTTTTTCGTCCAGGATGTCCCTGCACTTGGGCGCATTCATCTTGCCTGCGATTGCAACCGGTCGTCCTGTCCCTGCAGCTGGGAAACACGCCCACAGTATGATGCTGTTGGGACTGTATTGGACAGGTGATGAGCAGTGCCTGGTTTTCTCCACACACACCGCTTAGAATTAAGGTGAAAAAGTTCTATCTTGGTCTCATCGGACCAGCGAATCTTACTTCTCGCTATCTTGGAGTCCTTCAGGTGTTTTTTTTTTTTTTTTTTAGCAAATTCCATGCGAGCTTTCATGCGTCTCGCACTGAGGAGAGGCTTCCTTCCGTCGGGCCACTCGGCCATAAAGCCCCGACTGGTGGAGGGCTGCAGTGATGGTTGACTTTCTAGAACTTTCTCTCATCTCCCAACTGCATCCCTGGAGCTCAGCCACAGTGATCTTTGGGGTCTTCTCGACCTCTCTCACCAAGGCTCTCCTCTCCCGATTGCTCAGTTTGCTTGGACGGCCAGCTCAAGGAAGGGTTCTGGTCGTCCCGAACGTCTTCCACTTAAGGATTACGGAGGCCACTGTGCTCTTAAATGTTTTTGTAACCTTTGCCAGATCTGTGCCTTGCCACAATTCTGTCTCTGAGCTCTTCGGGCAGTTCCTTTGACCTCCTGATTCTCATTTGCTCTGCCATGCACTGTGAGCTGTAAGGTCTTATGTAGACGGGTGTGTGGCTTTCCTGATCAAGTCCAATCAGTATAATCAAACGCAGCCGGACTCCAATGAAGGTGTAGAACCATCTCAAGGATGATCAGAAGAAACGGACCGCACCCGAGTTCAATAGGAGTGTCACAGCAAAGGCTCTGAATACTTATGGCTGTGTGATATTTTTTAATACATTTGCAAAAATGTCAACAATTCTGTTTTTTTCCGTCAATATGAGGTGCGGTGTGTACATTGAGCCAAAACAATTTACTTAAATGATTTTAGCAAATGGCTGCAATGTAACAAAGAGTGAAAAATTGAAGGGGGTCTGAATACTTTCCGTACCCACTGTATATATTACTATTTTGACTACTAACATGCATTTTATTCTCATTTCTGAGGGCTGGACTTCTATCTTTAAACTGCCTATGTTGGTACTGAGTGTATGGTATAAATTACAGAATTTCAGACAACAAAATCAGCCTTTGCAAAATGGTTAGCGTTCACAGTTAACATTTTAGGTAAAAAAAAAAAAAATGCTAACTACCATTCAGCTCACTCATGTAATCAGTACATTACACATCTAATAATGTCTTAAAAATCACTTACAGGCGCTCCTATGTGGTTTTTGGCAAAGTTTATCACTGGCCCAACACTGCATCCGTATGCAGCAAAAGTCCGTGTGAAACGTGGACCGTGGCCAAATGGTTACGGGTGTTGCAAATATGCTTGTATTGATATTTTGATTACCTTGAGGCAGACGTTTTTGCGCCAAACAATATTTGTGGTAGACTTGGCAGAGTTACCCTTTTTTCTTTTTTTTTCCCATAGCCGTAGTCTGTTGTCACGTGCTTGTCCAGAAATAAGAGACTATCATATAACATCACTTTAAGGCAACCAAAAGACTCCAAATAAGAGGTAAAGTGTGCTTGCTTCAAACTGTTTCTTTGTCACTCCCACTTGAAGTTTACTGGAAAACTAACACACAAAACAAAAGACTCATTTTGGATAACACATATTCACTAGCTTAATTTTGTCATAAAATGCAAAATGCTATAGCTGGGATCATGGAAATGAGCATTGATGGTACGGTAATTGTAAACCTTCAAACAACTACTTTACGCACACGGTGCAACAACATATACAAACAGAATACACAACATAACTCACAAGCATATATTCTCTCTGCCATGCGGTAACAACTAAAATGTAGATGGGGCTTAAGGCCTCTTTATACTCCCGTGCGGCCGACAATGCCCGCATTGCACCACATGACTGACGCAGAGGCGCCTGTGCGGCCCTTATGCGCCCCTTGATGCGCCGCGGCGATCATCTCTCGTGATCGGTCCGTTTTAATCACACGCTGTGATGACGTAGTCAGCGTTCCTCTCGGTTCCACATAGCACCTACGCCGCCGCCTTCTTGATCGATTTTGCAGCGTAATTCAACGTATCATCTGGTCATCTCGGTCCATTTGTTCCACGGTCGCCATTGTTGTTGCTTTGTTCCTTGTTACGGAAAGGAAAGTAAAAACGGCTACCGGAAATGGCCACAAAATGCAGAGGAAACTCCACCCTGTGGCAATAGCGGCCGTAGCGACACCCCCGACTCGGAGGAGAACTGCAGTACATTTTCAAAACCGCACACGTGGGTTGCGCTCGAGTATAAAGGCAAACGGCGTGCGGGATAGCCGCAGTGACGTCAATGCCTGTTGCTGCCTGCGCCAGTATAAAGAAGCCTTTAGTTGGTGCTGCCTGGCATGTTGTGGCACAAAGTGGTACTACACTGAAGTCACACATTTCTTCATTCCGACATGCTTGTATAGTCTGAAAAAGAAATTTGCTTCAATATCCACAAAATAGCGGGCAACGCTGTATAGTGTGTGTGTGTGCGGGGTAATTTAAGGCATAGCTCCTAGTGTGAGTTTACTATTAAACACACACACACATCGTTAGTGTGCTGCCCTATCAAACAGGAAGTGGAGCACAACGCTGGGCACACTCCCTCTGCTGTCGCTTTATTGATTTCTGCGGTGTGCATGCACGTGTGTGTGCTCGCGTGCGTGTTGAATGTCTCCAAGCTGCACAAATCAAATTAGCGCCGACAGCCGGGCCGTTTGAACTCGGCCGACCTCCGCCCGCCTGCGCTCGCTCATCCGCTTTCGCGACAATTGCTAATGTTTTTCTCAAGTACAATATTGTCTCATATTTGTTTTTGTATTAAAAACGCATGACAAACATTTGTGTTGTTTTTGCGAGTGTGAATGAATTCAACCCGTATCTCGAGGCACTGCTGTAATAATAATTGTGTGTGTGCGCGTTGCAGGACGTACGCAGTGCGGCGCGTGCGTGACGCGTTCAGAGTCAACCAGAATGTGGACGACCCAAAAACGGTGGAGAGGTTGGTGCTGGAGGGCCGACAGTCGCTGGCACTGATACAGAGACAGGTGACGCACGCGCACACACACCGGCACAGCCTCCGGTTGACGAGCACGCAGATGAACACCTGTTTACTGACCCACCACCTGTCGCTCTCACGTACACACAGACACGCGCGCACACACACGCAGGCCCTGGCGGACTAATGACCTGAGCGTGTTCCCATAATGCATCATCAGCCCTCAGGTTGGTTCTTGGGTGTTGCCAACGTGTCAGCGGCGTCGGCTCCTGAAGAAGAAGAATGCGTGTGTGTTGTGACGTCACCTTGTGGAATGTGGTGCGTGCGTGCGTGCGTGTGTAGTCAATGTGTTTGTGTGCGTGGCCACTTTTCTGCTTGCGTGTGGATAAAGATGATGGATCATATCCGCAGACATAAATGAGCAACTTGTGTTTAATGAGTGTGTGTGTGCGCTTGCGTGTGCATGCGCGCATGCTGCAGTGTGAATTGTAATCAGCGTCTCGCGAATGCACTTTGCCGCTTCGGGAAAGCGCATCTCAAAGTAGGACGACACCCTGCGTGAACGGCTGCGCCACACAGCCACCTCCTCGCCCCCTCCCTCCATCTTCTCTCCTTCCGTCACTGTAAATCCGCAACCTCCCTCCCCGTGTGTCCCCAAAAGCACACACACAGCAACCGTGTCTAATGAGTCGCCACACACACCTGCTTGGAAGGCGTCACGTGGGAGTTTAATTACTCGTCACTTGATGTGTGTTGTGCAATTTGGGCTCTGGACAAATAATGTAGCGGTGCAATAATTCATTTATTAATCAACTATCAAATGAATTGACAACTATTTTGATAATCAATTCATGGTTTCAAGACCTTGTTCTACTTAAAATTGTTCAAACCGTCTCAACAGTAAATCTCCAAATTCTCTCATCGTCCATTAAAGCTGTCAGCTTGTCAGACCAGACCGGGAACTGAATCGTCATGAATTAATATTGGTGCATTTTCTGCGCTCTCCAAAACAAGGGAAATAATATCCTCTTTTTGATGCAGCTTGAAATGTTTTTTTGATCTGATTCATCGACAGATTATTCCATTACTAAAATAATTGTTAGTTGCAGCCCTCGTCTTGACTTTGAATAACATTTAAGAATAGTTTTTGTTGACCAAACACCGCTTGACAATTAATGGAACAAAATATTTTGCTGGACTTTCAAGCTGAAACTTCAACGGGCTAAATGATGTGGCCGTTGTGCGGCGTCACGGTCGCACAAGTGCAATTCTTCTCGTCGGAGCGCCTGATTGCGTCACCTTTGCACTTTTCTTCCGGGATCTCCTCGCCGCGCATGCGAGGAAGAAGATGAAGAAAAAAAAAGAAGACAGCAGGTTAAAAGAGGAGCAGAACACTTAAACGCTCCTTTAGCGCTCATCCACGCAAATGAATAATGAATGAGAGTGCGCGCTAAAAGCGGGATGTGGAAACGCACTCAGATGAGGGAAAGAAGACGAAAACACCCCAAGAAGGAGACGTGGAGACCGACAACTTTTCAAGAAACTTTTTGACAAACCTTCAAAAATATGTGAAACTAAATGGAGCCAAATAACAACAACAAGAAGGAAAAGAAAAAAAGAGCGCAAACCAAGAGCAACAGCACCGTCCGTCTCCATTTAATTTTCTTCCAGTTTACAAATTCTGATCATCATCATCATCATCATCATCACATGGCAGTTCAAGTGCATCAAGAAGACCCGCGACTGTCGCGGGTGTGTGCTACCAGACCGGAAGTGACCCCGCCGCAGCGATTTGCATGAAAGCCGCGCCTCCTCGCTGCCGATTGGTGCAGGGGGCCACACGGCAGCCAATCAGCGCAACTAGCACCTTTCCCGCCCTGCACTGAGGCCCTAGCTGATGACATCATCGATAAGATCTTTGGGCGCCTGGCGCCCCTTGGTGGCCGCGCACCGCTATTACTCTCATTCCATTCAATGGAGGAATATTTAGGAATCATGAAATATCGAAATCATTAAATATTGAAACAAATGAAAATTGAAATGGTTAAACAGATTGAATTTCATAAATATTGACAATAGATATTGAAATTCAATAAATATTAAAAATAAACAAAATAAATACTGAAAATAATAAATTTTCAAATAAGTAAACATATACAATACTGAAATACATTTTAAAATAAGTACAAATATTTAAATTAAATATCGAAATAATTCAATATATATTTAAATAAATATGAAATACTTAATCCCGTTTGATTATTTATCTACTTAGTTTTGGCACTCTTGGCCCTCCATACAAGTCAGTGCAAGGTCATTAGGCACGGTGGACGACTGGTTAGCACATCTGCCTCACAGTTCTGAGGACCGGGGTTCAAATCCCAGCCCCGCCTGTGTGGAGTTTGCATGTTCTCCCCGAGGCTGCGTGGCTTTTCTCCGGGCACTCCGCTTTCCTCCCACATCCCAAAACCATGCATGAATTGGAGACTCTCAATTGCCTGCCGTAGGTGTGAATGTGAGCGCGAATGGTTGTTTGTTTGTATGTGCCCTGCGATTGGCTGGCGACCAGTTCAGGGTGTACCCCGCCTCTCGCCCGAAGATTGCTGGGATAGGCTCCAGCAGCCCAGAAGATGGATGGATGAATGAATGAATGAGTCGCCTTGGCCTCTTCCAGGTTTCGTTTGGATCGGTTTAGGTCGGCTCGGGTTGCTTGCGTCATGCGGCACGAAGGAGAGAGGTGAGACGCGGTCATGTTCTGTCTTTGGGGCTTGTTTGTGTACACGACAAAAATCAATCGTGAACTGTGGCGCGCACGCACACACACACACACAGAATGACAGCAAACAGTCGGTGTGGTGTCATCGTAAGTAAAACAAAAGGACAAAACAAACAATCCATCCCCGTCATGTGATTGTTTTGTGGTGATTGTCAAGTAATGTTTTCATGTGATGTCATATGTGACGTGATGTGATTCTTGTACGATTGTGTGCGACGGGGGAGTTGTCCGGTGACGCGTTGGTGCGGCGTTTGCGCGCAGGTGGTCGTCGGCGACATGTTCCAGGCCCAGAAGACGGTGGTGGAGTAGCAAGAGGAGGAAGTGACATCGCGACAGCCAATCGCGACCCGCTTCCTGTTTGTGAGGTGGGAGGTGCATCACGGGAGACGCGCGACCATCCGACGTCCTTCTTCGGTGTCGTCGACTTCATGTATAAACCAAAATAAAAGCACATGCATTGGGACAGAAGCTTTTTGAACCGCTGCACGTTTTAGTCATGTGATTTTGTCGGGGTCGCATGCGGATGGGCGGGGTCAGGTGGAGGCTTAGCAGGGCGAAGGTGAAGCAGATAGCAGACTTGCTAATAATAGACCGGCGTCACCCATTCGACGCAACGGGCTTTGAAATGCGTGTTGGGCACTATCGGGACTTCTGCGGTGTACAGTCTTTTGCAGTTCAAAATTCCCGCCTTACGATATTGCAGATTTTTAAGCGACTTTTCCGAATGGGTTTTTACGCAAGTCAGGTGAGCCCAAATTTGGGGTTGCGCGCCTTCGGTGTAGTACCTACCACACTGTGCCACAACATGCCCGGCAGCACGGAGTCCTACTGAAAGAGATGCAGCGTAATTAAGAGCAAGAAGAAGAGGCAGAGAGCGTGCCCTACTCAACCGCAGTGATCTTTGTTGTTCTCGCACAGCAGAGAGAATTTGTATGCGTTGCTGCTAAAGCAGCAGCTGTTTGAAGGTTTCTGTTAGTCTGTCTTTGCATTGTGTGTTAGCGTTAAGCTACACTTGGAAAAAGGTACCTTTTCAGTTGCACATGATGAAAATGGGCTGAACTCAATAATTGAACATTTGAATCATGTGCAACCGAATGAAGTGAATTCCAAGGAGTTTTTTTCAGTGTGGTCGACTTGGATTCAATGTACAATATTTCGTCGTTTCCTGTTTTCTGTGTCAGTTTGAGAGCAACCCTCGAGCGGGGGTGACCAATAAAGCGCTTATTTGGAGAGCCGTGGAGCGAGTCTTCATTTCCAAAAAAAGCGAGAGAAACAGCACAGCTGCCAAGAAGTTCTCCACACGCAATGCACAATGTGTTGAAAGCGTATGGGAGGGATAAAACATGAAATACAAACGTTGGCTTATACGGCTCGGATGTTTTGGGACTTCCACCTACACTGAAAAAAAGAGCTTTGAATTGAATTTGAATTCGGTTGCACACAATTCAAATGTGGTCTTAAAATGACGCCATTGTCATTGTCATTGCATTTGTATTTCGTTTGCACGTCGCTTTAGCCCTTTTCAATCGTGCGCGTTTCAGTCCGCAATGAATGGGGATGAATTGAGCCGTTTCGCGAGTGGACGTGTTGCGGCTCACATCGCGCCGAGCGCTCGGGACTCCAACGTTCCCTGATCTCCGGCAGGTACGCAAACACACAGGAAGTCGCGTCCGCGTGTGCACGTCAAAACAGATGCCTGACTTGAGAGCAAGTGGCGCTTTATTTCAGCTCGTCATCACGTGACCCTTTCGCACGGACCGCTCAGCGATCGCGCGCGAAAGTCTGATGAGAAAAAGCAGCTCAAGTGGCGCCGGCAGCGTGCGCGGGCTCGGGGCCGCCGGCGCGGTACCGCAGCGTGAAATTTCGTCCGTCGTTGTTGTCCCAGAAGTCGCCCTCGTCCGAGCGCAGGTAGACGGCCAGGTGCACCGCGGCCCCCGCCTCCATCTCGGGGGGCGTGTAGACGGTGAAGGCGTAGCGCGCGCTCCCGCCGCCCGCCAGCTGCGCGTCCACGAGCAGAGCCTGCGCGTCCACGTGGGACAGCCACTCGTTGAAGGTGTAGCGCACGCCCACGTCGCTGCGCGCGCACCCGCTCAGCACGCGCACCTGGCCGCGCACGTCGAAGTGCGTGACGGACAGACGCTCCAGGCACACGCGCAGGACCCGAACCCGAGAGTCCGGGTCCGCGGGCTCGGCGAAGCAGGCCACCAGGCGCCCTCCCCCCGCCCGCGCCGTGTGTCTGGAGACCACCTTGGTGGGCACCCGCGGCTCCTCGAGCGCGCTGAAGTGTTTGACGCTGGCCAGACTCAGACCCAGAGAGTCCGCGAACTGGACCCTCTTCCGCAGCAGCAGCGAGGCCGCCGCCGGGCAGGCGGGCAGGGACCGGGCCCGCCGCCTCTCGCTCATGCGCCGCTCCAGCTGACGCGCGTCCACCTCGTCGTCCAGTTCTTCGTCGAGCTCTTCGCGGTCGTGGTTTTCCATCCCGGGCCTGGAGCGGAAGCGCTGATCCGGACCGTGACACGAGACCTGCCGGGCCGGCTCTCAGCCCTCAGTGTGCTGCAGCACGTGGCGCCGGTCAGAGTCCGTGCGGGGCCCCCGCTTATATACGGGAGGGGACGCGCGGGTGGGGGGGCTGGGGGGGGGGGACGGGACACACACACACACACACACACACACACACACACCTACCTGCTGTCACGTAAGAACCGTGTCAAACGTGACCCAACTTTCAGCCACTTGGACACACGACCGGTTGTGCGTGAAGTACCTCAACAAAAAAAACCCGGACTGCCAAGACCTGTTTCTCCTGTTGAATTGAGAGAATTGCTGAAAATGTGCTGAACTGGGTTTGGGAAAATTTGGGGCCGAAAATGCCTTTCCGGTTGGCGTGGCCTCTTTAGAGCGCCTCGTTGTTGGAAGAGAGAAGACGGAAGCATGAGGGGGCGAGTGAGTGCTTAGAATTGGGATTGTTCTTTTGATTGTATTCAGTTGACTTGAGCGGCGTCTTGCGTGTTGGCTAATGAGCCGAGCCGAGTTACACTTGGCGGTGACCCGCTCCTACTGGGATCTGGGTTAGGTCAGTCCAATGCGAATGCCAATGCGGTTCCGCCAACAATTTGTTCGCCTTTTATTTTGTAGCGTCGGCTCCGTTCCGGCCAAAAGGAGGACTTAGCTTAGCATTTAGCTCGATGTCATTTCTGCTGAGTCTTGGGGCTCCCCCTTTCTTCCCTCTCGATGGCTAACAACGGTTTTAGTAGCGGGGTCGCGTCCGTGCTCAGACACAACTTCAGAGCGATTTCAAATATGTCTGCGATCAAACTAAAAGACTCGACAATTACAAGGAAGACATCGACAAAATGCCGAGTCGACGGCCCGGCCGAGGGAAATCGGATCCCGGCCGACGAGCTCGCGGAAAGACGGCGGCGCAAACGTCACAACACAACAACCAAGTGTTGCGGCGTTTGCTAGCGCTCCGACCTCTCTCGGCCACCGTAGGGAATCGCCCGTGTCGTTCGCCTGGCAATCGTGACGCCAACGCTACTGCACATTACAAGAAATCAAAATACAAAAACCAACTTTTTTAATACATATATTTAATCATCAGTGCTCATGTCACATCAAGTTATTTAAGGGTGTAAAAGTCAAAACAAATTACATCTTGTTTATTTAAACACATTTGGTGATCATTCATGTTTATTAGAAAACGGAAATGTAGCTTTTCTCTTCAAACAAACGTCAGCTGACGTCAAGTTTAACGAGCGCTAACAGTTGGCTACTTACGTAAACACCGCCCCTCCCCCCTCGTGCGTCGCCACGTCAACAGACGTCACGCACGCACGTTGGGTGACGTTCGTTGGCTGTCCTTTCACGTCACCTCACCCTCAACAACATATTTGTGATGAAATGGCGCCACCTGTTTGCCAAGTAGAAGCACAAAATGGCAACTTGGAGAGTACAGCGGGACCTTGACTTGGGACTTTCGAGTTCCGGGCTGTCGCTCGGTCGATCGATATTTAGCTCTTTGCAGGCCCGACCACAAATCGCGGATCGTTCTTCATCTGCGCCGTATTGTGACAGGCAGCGCAAGTCAACGCTGCGCGTGAACGTGTGCAGAGGCCTGTTGCCATCCTCACAGTCCGCACGCTGAAAAGCCACCGGAGACGAGATCGTCACGATTTCAGTACGGCGGCCCAGAGGCGCAACCGCAAATTGCAAAAAGCCACCGATAATTCACGGAAAAAAGTGAGCCCCAAAACCAAAGCACGATGAAGTGTGGCGGAATCTACAAACGGCGAAACACGAATACGCGGCGTCCGCTGTATTTGTACTTTTGGCGATATTTTCGCCCTGTGCTGCGCCGTGAGATTTTTCAAAAGTAGAATATGCGCCTCGGCTCAATAAAGGTCAGCAAACAGCACACGAGTGCCGTTTTATCTTTGTTTGAAATATAATTCATTAAAAAAAAAGTGTTTGGGGGCTTGATTTACAAATAAATGAGATGAAATCAAAACAACTCTGAAGTCAAGGCACCACTGGACAGCTTCCATTCACATTTGCGCTCAATCAAATGTTTATTGGTGGAAATGGCGCCCTCTACTGGACATTAGGATACAGTACAGGTCAGTAAATGTTACAAATCTAAAGTTGTCGAAAATATTCTGGTTGTGAATTTTCACTAATGATGTGTAAAATAAGGATAATAAAAAAGTGACGATTTTGTTACGATTCCAGCGTTGATTCGGCGGCCATGTTCGGGCCGTGCGGTCACACGCGCGCGACGTCGCCGCTACGAAAACAAATCCCCAACCTCGATAGCTAATTCCATCGGCCGCTTCGTCTGGTGGGAGGAGCCCGGGCTGCCGTACGCGGCGATGACATCACAGCTCGCTGTCGGCCGCATACATGCGATACATCAGCGTGACGACGGCGGCCACCGCGGCCGGCACCAACCAGTTGGGCCACAGGCTGCAAGTACCACAACAGGTTAGCTGCGTGTGCGTGCGTGCGCGTGCGTGCGCGCGCGCGCTCGTGCGTGTGCATACCTCGGCTCCTCCTCCAAAGTTTTCGCCAAACTTTCCTGGAAAGCAAACACAGCTCAGCGTCATCACACGCCTGATGATGTCATTGTAGGGCTGGGCCAATCGTACTTTTTTTGTTTTCCCCAATTAACAGTGAGTGCAGCCCAGTGTTTCGAAAGAATTCAGTTTTAAAAAGAAGACACACTTTGCTTCTAAGCGCTCCACCTGTGACCTGAGCCGGAAGCGATTGCTTCGTTTTGTTTCGCCAATGTCAAACTTGGCACGTCAAAACACGAAATTGATCACGTTATAACGCGATACTGAACGTTTTTTTTTTTTTTTTTTTTTCCTGGTGTGGCAGAAATACACTTCTGTACTCTGGTGACTATTTTTTCAAAAATAGCGACTAGCGACTTCCCGCTAAAAAATGGACAACAAGCGCGCATTGTTTCCTGTGTGAAGTCGTTTTGCTCTCAGGAGAAACGAAGAAGAAGGATCGCAGAAGGAAAGAAAAAACGTTTGAAAAGGGTCCTGGAGGAATTGATTCCAATTGGAAATCAGATTTTTGTGATTTTCGGCAGTACTGGCCATGCCCACGCGATGACGATGATGTCACTTCCTGGCAAGCTTACCGAAGGCTTGGCCAATTTCTCCCTGTCGTCCTGCGCACACACAAACCAAACCAAATGTTGAGTCACGCCGTGCGGCACGCCGGACGAGGCGGGCGGGTACCGGGTGCAGCTCTCCGATGAGCATCTGCGCGGCCACGTGGCGGGCGTCGCCGGAGTGGCCCACGTCCTCGAAGCTCTCGGTGGCGTCGTCGCCCGCGTGCTCCCTCAGGACCTCCTCGCCGCCCGGGTGCTGCCGACGACGGTGGACATTGAACGTGTCGTAAAAACACCTTTGATAACGCTTATCAAAACACAAATACGCAAACGACCTCGGCTGACCTTGCGTGACGCCGCGTCGCCGGCCGAGGTCGCCTGACGCCCTTCGCCAAAGCTCTGTGCGCCGAGCTTTCGTTGGCCAGCCTCCACGATGACATCGTCGACTCGACCGCTTCACGACATTTAGTGAGCCGGCGCGTGTAATCGACATCGGAAAAAAAGAGGCTGGCGCACCACCAAACTCAAATGCCCGCAATGTGGACGCTTCGGATCACGACGTCGAACCGTTCTGCCCGTCACTAAACGTGGCTGGCATCGACCGATACGGTCCCCTCCAAAAGTATTGGAACGGCAAGGTCAACTCCTTTGTTGTGGTTAACCCGCACTGAAGACATTTGGGTTTCAGATCAAAAGATGAATAGGAGACAAAAGTTCAGAATTTGGAATGGTCTTCACATCTCGATGTGATCAACATCTCACCTTTTGTTTGAAGCCACCCACTTCTCAAGTGAGCAAAAATATTGGAACAGACACGATTAAAAGAACTAGAAAGTGAACGAGATTGAATATTCGGTGGCATGACCTTTACTTGCAATAACTGCACCGACCCTGCGACCACAATGTTGCATTCTTCATTTGAGATGCTTTTCCAGGCCTCTTTCAGTTCTTGTTTGTTTCTGCGGGTTTGTCCCTTCAGTCTCCTCTTCAGGAGGCAAAACGAATGCTCTGTTGGGTTAAGGTCCGGTGATTGACTTGATCTAAAAGGCAACACCTGAGCAACTAGAAACACCCATCAGTCACGTTCCAATACTTTTGCTCACGCTCTGCCCTGCGTTGTTAAACACATCGAGATGTAAATGCCATGAAATCGAAGCTGGAATTCTGAATTTGTATCTCGTATTCATCTTCTGATCTCAAACCCAAATGTCGTCAGTTCACAAGAAACACAAAGGAGTTGACCTGGCCGTCCCAATACTTTTGGAGGGGACTGGAGATGAGCAGAGAGATGTTATTTGCAGGGAAGAAATCACTTTTTCATGACTTTGTGCGACAAACTGATTGGGAAGCACTGATCGAATTCACAAACACACACTTTGTATAGCGGTGTGTGTGTGTGTGTGTGTGCGCGCGCGCCTCAATTATGAGTGGACAGACACACATTATGCTTGGAGTTGTTGTAGTTTTGTTCTAAAGTGTTGTTGCAATTGTTGTGTTTCTGTAGTCAATGTGCTTGTGTTGTTGTTATTTCTGGAGTTGTTGCAACTGTGTTCTTGTAGTTGTGTTGATGTATTTTGGGAGTTGTAATTGTTCCGTGTAGTCGTGTTGTTGTAATTTTCATTGTTTTGTTTCTGGTGTTGTTGCAACTGTGTTGTATTCTTGGAGTTGTAATCGTTGTTTTGTTTTTGTAGTTGAGTTGTTGTCGTGTAGTTGCGTTGGCGCTCACCTCCTCCAGGAACTTGGTGACGTCATAGACTTTGTGGTGGATGACGATCCAAGTGGCCTTGAAGGAGTTCTGCTTGCTGATGTCGTCCAGCGTGAAGTATTTGTTTGTGGTTTCCGGGCTTTCGTGCAGCTCTTCTTCCGCCATCTTGCGTCTTTGTGCTCAAACGACGTCCGTCTGAGCGGAAGTGAGCGTGAAAAACTTTGATTTCGTGGATGTTTAACTGCTCCCGAACGGCGACATTGGACCTACTTTCCCGTCATAAAAGTGCGCGTCAAACTCGCGACCTTATCCGCTTTGCACGTTCAAAATACATTTAAATCATGGAAACGTACGCTAATTCGTTTTATTTTGAAAGAAAGTGTCCGGTGACGGTGTGTCCCACTTCGTCGCTTCACAACACTTCAAATGTTTTTTGGGTTTTTTTTGGGTGCACCCACCCCCTGCGGACTCTGCGTGTTCTCATTGGTTAATGTTTATCTATCGGTTCTGTGATTGGACGCCCGCTTCTGTCAATCATGGTGTGCCGAGGGCGGGATGAGGTCAAGGTTCGCGCGCGGCCGCCACATTCAAAGCCTCCTCGTCCTCATCACAACAATACCAATTCCACGAAGCTTGAAGCTTCTTTTTGTCCGCTCCAATCGCAACATTATGAAGTTCAAAGACGTCAGCGGCAATTGAAGTCAAAACGAAGACGGGAAGGAGCGGAAAACTTTGCTGTCATCATCGAGCTTGTCCGTTTGTTTGCTTTTTTTTAACTCTCCAACGTAGATCACCGCACAAGATTGGCATTTATTACTACTGCTTGAATTATTTTCAAGTGTTCATGTTGCGTAGTGCTCTGTGTGTGTACTGCGTGTTGTGGTGTTGGCAGTGTGTTTTATTTGTTCTAGTGCTCATAATGTCCATCCGTCCATTTTCTGTCGCGCTTCTCCTCACGCGGGTCGCGGGCGCGCTGGAGCCTACGCCAGCTATTGTCATTGTGTGTTGTGTGTTGTGTTGATATTGGTGGCCTCCTGCCCGACGTTAGGCTCCAGCGGAGAAGCGCAACAGCAAGGGTGTTCATATTGTGTTTTGTGTGTGTTCATTGTGTGTACCGTGTAGTTTGTGTGTTATAGTGCTCATAGTGTGTATTTTGTGTTGTGTCCATGATTGTGTGTACTGTGTATTGTGTGTTCCATTTTTGTGTGTGTGTGTGTGTGTTATAGTGTTTCTAGTGTGTGTACTGTGTTGTGTGTATGCGTTGAGAGGGAATATTTGTAATACTTTGTGTGTTCAACTTGTTGAATGTGTGATGTTTTTAAAGCCATGTTGATGTGAGGCCTTCAAGCCAAGCCAAGCGAAGCTAAGCTAAGCTAACGGGTGTCAAAATGTGGACTTTTGGGGCCCAGAAGAATTTATTTGTGTTTGGAACGATTCATTCGTTCCCTACTCACTAAATTAGGATTTTTCTCAAGAGGAACTCAACACTTCCCAATAATGTCCCCTGAAAATGCCTTTCTCGTCGGGAATGATGAACGCTGCCGTCATAATCGTTCGGCATTCCGTGCGTTTGCTGACCGTGTCGGTGTACGTCTCACAGTAACCGTGTTTCGTTACGTCATCCGTCAACGTGAGCTCAATCGCCGAACGCGTCGTCGTGTGTCCTCGGAAGACGTTCAAAACCTTGATGACGCCGCCCAAACGAGGCCCCTGGCACTTAGCGGCAGAGGAAGATGCTAGCGCTGGCCGCTAACTAACCGGAAAGATGCTCGTTGTTGTCGACCTGCCGAAAGTGTTGCCAACATTCATCTCTTTCCAAATTGGGGTTTTTTGGGGGCGAGCTTGCGTCTATCCCAGGTGACTGGGCGAGAGGCGGGGACACCCCGGATTGGTCGCCAGATGACGTGAGGGCACCTGAGCTAACGGACTTTGTCTGTTGCGATTTGGCGTTTTGAGTTCCAAGCGGACGCGAGCGTTCCGTGCGTTGTTTCGGGAACGTCAAATCGAGGTTCCACTGCACGAATCTGAAACGCGAGCCGCCAAAGCGGGAGTGGCGGCGTCGCCCGCATTTGGCGGGTCGGTCGGCGTTAATGTCGACCCCCGCATCCGGACGACGTATGGCGACGATGGACATAGGCTGGATCGGTCGCCAGTCCACGTGGGCCCCGACTGGTCACGAAGGGCGAGTGTCAGCCTGCTGGCTTTTCCTTCCACTCCCCTTAATTGCATCAAAGTCATTTAAGGAAAGAAAACAAAGGACCGTCGCGGGCTTGCTGGCTGCCTCGGGCGTCCGCTCTGTTTTTCTTGGCAACTCTCCAAAGTACAAAAGGGGGCGTGGGGGCTGAACCTCAGCAAAGACTTGTTGCTGTGGTAACAAGAGGAGGGGGGAGAGAGAGGAGGCGGGGGTACAGTAGCGTGTTATTATGAGGGGGGGGGGGGGGGCACGCCTTCCTCAAGACACACACACACACACACACACACACATGAACCCTTCACCTGCAGTGTGGGGCGTCACAGAGCATAAAGAAGGCAAACAAGCCGCACATGGGCGTGCCTGTGCACGCACATGCCAGCACGCACGCACGCGCGCGCGCACGCATATGCAGACAAAATGGAGCTGCAGCATTCCAAGGCCGCCTGACAGACCGCATTGAGGGCAAAAGTCAAAGCGGGCCTGTGGGAGCATCTTCAGACGCTCCCAGACATCCGCAAGTCGTCGGGTGGGGGGGCAGAACCTCCGGGCGGCGTTCCTCAAATGTTCTTGGGATTTCTGGCTGCACATTTGGAATGAGCGAACGCGAGGCGACTTTCCAGAGGACAAGAAAATCTGGAACGTCACGACTCCTCTCCCACACGGAACGCAGAATACGACGAGTGGGCCGTCTTGACGCGGACGTCCAAACCTTTTTCTCCTCCTTTTTGGACTTCCCGACGATCCGACTTCTGAGGACTTTTTGGGAATGTTCATGAAGGCGACCCTTCAGCTCAGCTGGTCTGGGTGTGCCTGAGAAGCCTTGGGGGAGGTCACAGCCGGAAGGGCCACGCACGTCTCCCCGAGCGGAACTCCTCCCGCTTCTCTTTTGTCTCCGTCGGCGTCCCGATCCATCAAGCCCGGCGGCAGAACCTCCCCGGTTCCGGCGTCTTCTCGGAAGCGAAGCGGCACACGAGGACCAGATGAAGAAATCGCGTCGCCCACGTTGACTCGATGGGGAACATTCCGGCAGACTCTTGTTCCGGTTCCGGTCGTGGTCCTTAACAGCAGTTGCCCAGACCGCCGCCTTCGGTTTGGACCGCTACCGTCTGCTTCCGTCGTTCAGGAGAGCAGAGCAGCACGGCCGCAACGTCGACGGACGTGTCGAGGTCGTAGACGCACGGCGGAGGACGGGGGCCGAACCCTTCGCCGAGAGTCCGAAAGATTTGAAATTGACGCCACAGAAAGGCGGCAAAGTCATACTTGGCTCCTCAACTCACTTCAACATAGTTCCTTTGCGCCAAGCGGCGCCTAAGTGATCCTTTTATGGCTTTGGCTGGAGCGTACAAAGAGCGGCAGTAAAAGTTGAGCAAATTGAAAATGCAAATGTAGTTCGGCAGCGTCACACTTGGAGATACATTTCAGGGTTACGACCTTTTGCATGAAAACATCTGTGACAAGGTATAACGCCTTTTCTTCGTTTCAAAATGTCACTCTGACTTTTTCCTTTCTCACCGTTTTGAGTGAATATGTCGAGACCGTAGAATTATTTAGCGCGCGTTTGCCGAACGCGGGTCGAGGCGGGCGCCAGAAAGACCGTCGGTCTCAGTCGCGCGCGCGGGCGTGATGTCGGCCGTCCGCGTCCGTTGTTGCCGCCTGATGTCGGCGCTGCTGCTGGCCTGGTTGGCGTCGTGGTTGCTGCTCAGCGGCCTGGCGCTTCTCCTCCACGCCGACTTCCTGTCCGACGCGTGCACCGACGCCGCCAGCAAGAAGATCCTGCGTCGCCTGGTGAGTCCCGACGCCGGCGATGTCCTAAATGCATTGTGGGTAAACGCGGCGTTTGTTTGCACGCTCTCATCTCCGCAAACACGTCTGCGCTTACAAAGACGAGAAAATCCGAACCAAACGACGAGATTAAGGCGACCATCCGAAGACGTCACGCCTCGTCCTCGCTGCTGTTTCTTTTTCTTCTTCATTTGATTCTTTGCCTTCTTTTTGTTCCCCCCATCCTTGCTGCACGTCCGTCAGGATGTCCGTCACTCGGAGAAGGCCACGACCTTTCCTCCCAAAGGCTCTCTTTCACTCGAGAAGGTTTTTCTTCCCCTGAATCGAACGTGACCCGACATATGTGACACGTGAACATCTGAATCTTAATGAAATACGATCCGATCGATTTGGAGGACTAGCAACGCTTTCACTGCTGTGTACGTTTCGATTGGTCAACTGGAATCCAACCGTTTAGCGCCACCATCGCTTACATTCGTGAAGTACGTTTGTCTACGGTGAAGCGTGGAAGAGGGTCAAATGCCGTTTGCAAACCGCTGTGACGACTAGCGGATGATCGTCGCATCGCTTGGGATTTAAGATCAGCACGGCTTTTGAGTAGAAGATCCAGATTCGCTGGGGGATGTCGGCTCGTCGCGTCGATTGTGAGGGCGAGAAATGCCAACACGTCGGGCAAGTTGAGTCCGACAGAGTATGTATATGTACGGGTAGAAACGGAGTATGCTGTTGCAGGAGTTGATTCAGTGAAGGTGTTTTAGAGACTGCGCTTGCACGTACAGACCAGTTCCTGTATGTTCCTGAAGGCTGCTTGATCTTGAATTGTTTGTAAGTTGCTCATTGACCATTTCTCTATTTTCACCACTTATCCCTCACCTGTTCGTTCTCTTGTCCTGAAATTCTCGGCCAGTCAGACCTTCGTTCGAATCGGAGGAGGCTATCGAGGAAGATGATGCCGCTCTCAAGAAAGTTTGCAGCCTTTTTTTCTCTTCGTCTGGGCGCAAGTAAGACGACGGCGGAGCGTGGAGTCGTCGACGCTCGTTCAAACTTTGGAGCCCTGGTTCCGGCCGACGTGCGGCGAGCAGACCTCGGCGCACGTCGGCCGTCAAAGTAAACTCAAGCTCGCGACTCCAAATTCAGACTCGCGGAACTTTCGCAAACTCAATTGTATCCAATCTCCAATCGTTTTCCGAGTGGAACGTTTCGCGTTTTGGGCAACTCGTGTAGCGCTTACGAATGAGGCCTGTAGAGGCTTTTGCCGCGTGGGGCGCTCGGTCAGCTCTATTTAGGGCCTCATGGCGGCGGCGGCGGCAGCTGCGTTGGGAAGTTCCCTGCGCGTCTGGGACATTCCGGACCCTTTACAGATTCAACTGCTGTACTTAAGTAAAAGTAAAAAAAAGTACCGCTGCTGAAATGTGCTTAACTAAGTGGAAACAAAAAAAAGTCGATGCCATAAAACAAGTGTTTTGATAACTCGGCTAAACAGCAAAACCTTTTCTGCATGCTAAGAAGTAAGACGGAGAAGATGAAGACGATAAAGATAAAGCCAGTTGTTTCAAAGCCGCTTCAAAACTTGGCTCAAGTCAGAAAGTAACCAAGTACAGTTCTTTTCTTTTCAAACATAAGAAGTAGAATACAAAGATGAAGACTCCCAAGTCCCAATCCAGATTCGTGAAAATCAGCTGACGCGCAACATAAAAGGGTACTTTCCGGCCGTCCTCTCTTCGGAAGAGAAGAGGTCGCTTTCCCACCACCTCGACCCCGAGGTCACCCCGACGACGATGATGATCGTCGTTCCTGACGCTCGCGCGTGTCTTTGCAGTGCGGCGACTTTGCGGCGGGTTGGGCGGCGGGCGACATGTGCGCCGACCTGTGCGTCCGCGGCCTGGTGGAGTACAAGCGCTGCCTCTACTACGAGAGCGGGAAGAAGGTGATGGAGGTCCGCTGGAGGGGGCGGCCTGTCATCCTCAAGTCCAAGCTGGAGAACTTGTCCTCCTACCAGCCTCTGGGACCCCTCGACTACCAGGTGGAAGGAGAAGAACGAGAAGGACGCGAGGACGAGGAAGTCGGCTAACCTTTTGCGTCTGTTGTCCGGTGGCGGCAGGACGCAGCGGGCGACTCGTCTCCGCTGGACGTTCTCCTCCGCGCCACGCTGGAGGTGCGTACGTTTGCTCGTTCGAAATGTTTGATCTTCATCTTCACTCGCTGTCTGCTGGTCCTGAATCCGAACCGGGACCGTACGCCTAATGACTCATTCCGTGATAATGATACTAATAATGACGACATTCACGTGAAGGTTCATGATATACGGCGCACAACTAACGAGGCTTTGAATGATCTGCAAGTAATTGACGGCGCTCTAAAACGTTTCCGATTACCTCCAGTTGTTATTTTTCTAAATGAAGCTCTTAATCCAGTTCGACATAGTTCCCTGGCACCAAGGTGCCACAAAGTGATATTTTGATTGCACTGACCCGAGCCCCCAAACCAGCGAATCGGGTTTTCAGTGAGTAACAGAAGATGGGTTCCCAGAAGATGGCAATTAGCGGGAATCTGCAGGCGACGGCTCCGCTTGATATTCGTCGTGCGGTGCGAAAACAGGTGCGGAGCTGGCTGGGTCTGGCCGAGGAGGAGGGAGGAGCCGGCTCCCCGCTCAAGCTGCGCTCCTCGGACAAGATCTACACCCGAGCCGAGCTGACCTCTCTGTGGTCTCTGCTGCAGCAGGACGAGTACGCCTTCCTCAGGTGCTCCGCCGCCGACCGCTTCCGCTTCCGCCGGCGCCGTCCGCCGGCTCCGCCTTTGACCTTTCTTGCAGAGTTCTGCAGGACCTGAGCGTGCACGTGTCCAAGGTGTTGGGCTCGTGCGGACACTTCTACGCCGTGGAGTCGTTGTCGGCGGGCCGCGCGTGGGACCAGAACATCTTCTCTCTGGAGGAGGACGACGGGGCGGAGGGCGCGGGGCCGGGCCGCGGCCGTCGGGGGTCGTGGGGCGCCCGGCGGAAGGTCCACCGCATCGCGCTCAGCTTCCTGGACATGGTGCGACGCTTCGACGACGACTTCACGCACAAAGTCCACCTGTGCGACGTCAAGCCCGAGAACTTTGCCATCAGGAAGGATCTCACTGTCAGCACCTTCACTTGCGTTATTTGGATTCTGTTATTGTTGTGCAAATGCTGAAGAGGTTTGCGACATCTTATTCTGCACTTTGCACGATTCCGCCACTTTTTGATCCTTCGAGAAGCCGGTTTCTCGGTTTCAAAACGTTCTCATCTCATTCACCGCATCCCGGATAATATTTGATCCTCCGCAATTGCACAAAAACCAAAAATCAACCAAACGAAGCCCCGAATTGAGCTGATTCGTGCATGTTGCTCTTCGGCTCCAGTTTTTATTCAAAGCCTTCCAACTTTTCCCACATTTTGTATGCAGAGTTGATTTTATTTTTGGTCCACCAGTTCAAAGCATTCCAACGGCCAAATATTCAGCCGTTTTTTGCATTGCCCAAATTCCCAGGGAAGAAGATCCCTTTGAAACAAATGCGGGACCCATTTTGCACACGTCTTCTCCATCGGTCGACTTCCTCCGTTTTGATTCAAACAATTCCAACTCCCAAATAAGAAATTCCCCAAAGCCAGGTTTTGTGAGTGACTCCCAAATATTCCGGCCCTTCATAAGAAATTCCCCAAAGCCAGGTTTTGTGAGTGTTGCTCATTTTCCAAGCCCGGATTGACAAATGAATGCGGAAATGTTTGCCTTTCTTCACATCCCTCAACCGAGTCCAATCATCCCATCTGGTCCCAGACATTCGCGGGCTACCCGTTTGCTTGCTACGCTCGCGTGTGAGCAGCTCTCGTCGTTAGAAACGCGTCCTCGCTGGTCAAATCCTCATCCATCGCGCTCGTTTTCGACGCATATTCTCACATTCACGACTGCGTTTGAGTTGGGGCGTCGGCGCTTCAGCATTTCCACGCAATTTGCACGCAGCTCGCTCTTTCTCCTTCTTCTTGCGACGCTGACGTGCGCTGTGGGATCAGGTGGTGGCCATCGACGTGGACATGGCCTTCTTCCAGCCCAAGATGGAGGAGATCCTGGACCACAAGTGCAGCGCCGACGACGACTGCAGCTTCTTCGACTGCGCGTCGTCGTGTGACCTCGGCGCGCGGCACTGCCGCCGCCGGCGCGCCAACACCAACTTGCAGGTCGGCGACCGTCACTCGACCCCGGATCGATCATCGGTTCCGCGTCGATCTGCGTTTCATCTGACGAGCGCGTTCGCGGAATGAAGCGATTGATTTCCGGCGGCGCGGACGTCCATCGACGGGTCTCACCTTCTTCTTCTTCTTGTCGTTCATCAGGTGATTTGTGAGAAGATCTTCAGGCTGTGGTTTTCTCCCACGCTGCTGGGCGCCAAAGCGGGGCTCCCCCTGCAGGTCCGTCAGTCTTGGTCTTCTTCTTCTACTTCTGTGGTGGTGTGTGAGGGAGATTTGGAAGAACAAATGTGTGTATTTATGTCAATACTTGCTCTGTCACAGTGTGATTGTTTTGTGCTTTTGGCGTATAAATAGAGGTTTGGGATTGACTTTTTCCAGGGTTTTCAAGGACTCCTTTGGGAAAGGGACTCTTCCAGCTTCTGGCAAAAAAAAGAATTGGAGACCTGTAGCCTTACTATGTACCGACTCTAAAATCTCCTCCAAAGTTTGAGCAAACAGACTAAAAGTTGCTATTGACATTGTAATCTATTTGCAATGTGCGCAAGGCATACGGTGCCGACGTCGGCGTCATCTCCATTGGTCAAGAAAAAGCGTTTGATGGTGCGGCTCATTCTGTCATTGGGGATCGTGAATTGGGAAATGTTCAAAAGCCGCTTCGCTGTCCGAGAGGGTTGGCGGGACGGATGCCTCGGTGGATAGGCGGGCTATTGCGAAGGTTTTGTGCTCGCTGGGTGAATACGGGTCACCGGTCTTGAATTTCTAATCCTTTTCTATTTATTTGGGTAAAATGTATATTGGGGTCTTTGTCAAAAGGTGGTGCGCTCAATAAAGTTTCTCGAAAAGTCCAAGAGTCTTCATTCGCACCTTCCTCTTCTGCTGTGTTGGAGCAGGTGGAGCTGCAGAGGGCGGTGCAGGAATGTTCTGAGTCGGGCGGCGTGAACAAACAAGGACTTGGAGGAGGAGGCGGCCGGGATGTCCACCGGCGCCTCTTCCGTATCCTGACTCGCCTCCTTCACGAGGGAGGAAAATCAGACGAAGAGCACGAGACCGAAGGCCGCACGGCGCTCAACCTCTGAGAATCCTTCGAAGAACTTCAAAAGCACCCCTGAAAAACGTCTCGTTAACTTCTGACAACGTTGCGAGGAATCTCACACGATGTCCGTGATCATGTGATCGCATTCCAGAAAGTCAATCTTTGACCTCCGAGCTCTTCGATGTGCGGAAGGCGGTGACTTCATCGACTTCAAACTTCAAGAAGGATTTGCGTCAATTCTGCTTCCGAATGATGCCGTTCGTGACGTCACAGCGCGTCCTTGAGGGACTTCATGAGAAGCAAACACACAGATGTCCCGGCGTCGGCTGCACGGAGTCGTGTTTCAATTGAAACAATAAATATGGAGGATGCGTTATGTGCTGTTTCACGCAGGCAGAGCCAAAACACAAAACAATACAAGATCGTTTGCGCTTGTCTTTTGTGCCTGCCGGGTGCTATACAGTCAGCAAAGGTTTTCGTCTCGTTCGGTGTGTTTTGTGGACGGGGACGACGTAAAACCGCTTGCAAAGTCAAACGAAATCTGTAGTTTAACTTGGAATAAAAGCGAAAACCAGCGAATAATGATGAGAATGTAACGTGTTCGTATTTGAGTTGTTGTATCGTGTGGGACATGTTAATGTGTGACACCAGCAGCTGCCGTTTGTGTTTCCGGCGGAGCTTTAAGGAGGACGGACGGCGGCGCAGCGCGACTTTGTCAACGTTTGTGCCGGTCGAAGGCGACTTCGTGAACGTTTTGCAGTGTCGGCCGGTCATGAAGTTTCGTGGGAAGATTGTGGACGTGGCCTGTCTCGGCCGTTTCACTCGTAAGCGCACTTTGAGGCCGGCGAGCTCAGCAATTCCAAGCGCCTTCGCGTTCGTTTGCTTGGTCTCGGACTGGCGCGGAGCCTACGGCTTCGATTTGACTTCCAATGATTGTTGTGGGCGTCCTGCGCGTCTGCTACTTGCCAATGAGGAGGGCACATACGCCGGTCAACGCGGATGGCTTTCTTCGGCGTAGAACAGAAGCTCGAAAGCTCACGTGAACCATTTCAGTAGTAAGCGAGCCCTAAGCGCTCTCAGCATTCTCAGCTGTTTACCCAAAAAAAAAAAAAAAACCAACTGGTTTCGGAGATGGCGCAAAGTCACCATTTTTACAATCACAAGCAACGTTCACTGGTCTGTAACAGCACAAATAATGTCTAAAACAATAAGCAACCAAGTTCCAGGAAATCTGGACTTGGTGGCCGTCTCTGCGAAGGCGCGCTAGGATGAAACGAGCTGCTGCTGCTGCTGCTGCTGCCCTTCCAGCATCTTGTTGTCGTCATCCGTTTTTGAGCACTTTGTACATTGTGCTCGTTTCGCCTTGCTTTGGCCCAACGCACGTCACTTTAGCTTATCCTAATTTAACATGAGTACTAAACGAGTGCGCTGTTCTCGCAGGAGTGGTGAGCACCATCGCCAAGCTGACCAAGACGTGCGTGCTGCGTCTGACGCCCGACCGGCTTTTCTTCGTCCTCTGCGGCAAAGTGGCCGACGGAGGCGTGGCCGTGTGGTGCGAGCTCGCCCAGGTAGCGACCGCCCTCGGACCCCCTCCCCCGAGTCGTGGCCGAACCCGTCGCGACCTTTCACCTTCCCCGCAGGCCAACATCTTTGACGAGTACCAGTTGGAGGGCGTGAGCTCCCAGGACAACGAGATTTGTCTGGAGGTGACGCCGGAGAACGTCTTTCGCGCCCTCAGGACCGTCCAGAACGCCAAAAGCGTCAAAGTCAAGCTGACCAAGAAGCACTGCCCCTGCCTCACCGTCGGCGCCGAGCTGGTCAGTCTCAAAGAAAACCGCGCACTCGCCGTCTCTCAAATATTGAATTGCAAACGTAACTAAAACTGCAGAGAAGTATTGCGTTCTCGGAGGAGGTGAAATTGTAGAGATGGCCTTTAACCCCTCCCGCGCACAACCAAACTCATTAAAGGGTACTTTTCCATGTATTCGGTAGTGGTCACTCTTGACCTCAAGAGCTCATAAAGCGACAAGACGAAGGCCAAATGTGCTCATTTGTCACTGACACGTGAACCAAAAGAGAATTCGACATTGTAAATGGAAATGCTCAAATGTTCAACCCGAGCAAAGCCTGATGCGAAACGCCATAGACAGGCTAACGGGAATTAGCTTCAATATTACAGTCGTTTTTAAAGCTTCAAAGAAATGCCGACGTCACGCCGTGAGTGACATCACCGTGCGAGCGATGTCATCACGCTAGTGACACCACACGTGTCTTCCCGTGCGTCCTCGCAGCCGACCGCGTCGAGCGTCAGCCGCGTGGTGACGCACGACGTCCCCGTGGACGTGGTCCCCCGACGACTGTGGCACGAGTTCAAAGAGCCCGCCGTGCCCGACTTTGACGTGAGTGTGCGCGACACCCGCGTGAGCGTGCGGGCCTTCGAGTCCCGTGACACGTGTTGTTTGTGTTCAGGTGAGCGTCTACCTGCCGCCTCTGAAGACCATGAAGAACGTCGTGGACAGGATGAAGAACCTCTCCAACTTCCTGGTACCGACGCCAGCACAATAACCGCTGCTGGACACGCACACCAACATCCTTGAAACTGTGTGTGTGTGTGCGCTTGCGTGTTTGTATGTGCGCCCACGCATCTTGCATCATGCGTGTTTTTGTGTGTGTGTATTTGTGTGCACGTGAGGTGGTCGAGGCCAACCTGAGCGGCGAGATGACCCTGAAGATCGAGACGGACCTCGTGTCCGTCACCACTCACTTCAGAGACCTGGGAAATCCTCAGTGGGGTAAACCTATTCAGATCAGTCTGAGGTCACGTGACCAGCGTTGACCTCTCGTTGGCCCGCAGGTGACCCCGCCTCGCGAGATGGCGGGCGGCGGCGTGACGCCGACTCCGTGGCGCAGGCTCGCGTGGACATTAGGAAGCTGCAGCAGTTCCTGGCGGGTCAGCAGGTCAACCCCAGCAGGGCCATGTGCAGTAAGTGCAGCTACAGCGCCACCCGGTGGTCTCCCGCTGTGTAACAGTTGGTCGGTTCAATTTGGAGTCTCACGCCTCTAGTGTAGTACCGTGTCGTGCCACAACTTGGCCGGCAGCGCTGAGCTCTACGGCAACGTAATTAAGAGCAAGAAGAAGAGGCAGAGGCGTCTGGTGTGTGCGCTCTGGCCACCTGGGGGCGTTCTAACGCAGACATACAGATGGAGACGTCGCCACTCGGCAGTAACATTAGAGGACAGAGAAAATCTGTCTGCGAGTCCGGTCGAGCAGTCAACTCGATTCGCATCATCTTTATTTTGCCAAGTATGTCCCAAAAACACACGAGGAATTTGTCTCCGGTAGTCGGAGCCGCACGAGTACGACAACAGACGGACGGTCGATTGACACAGAACGCTTTGGAGACACAAAGACATTGACAAAAAAAAAACCCGTCACTGAGCAATAAAGGGTTGCTCGTCATCTGGTCATGCCGATACATTTGTTTATTTTTTTGACAATCGTGCAAAAAGATGCAGAATCCTTTCGCGCTTCGAGCAGTCGGAATGACTAATCTCGCAATAGTCCGGCGCCGAGGCTTCAAGGAGCGTGTGCGCTTCCAAGTGAATCGTGCAAGTTGATGGCAAGAGGGAAGAAGCTGTCGGAATGTCTGCTTTACTATTTCATGATATTATTACTGTGTGCTTTTAGAAAGTCTAATATTATACAGTGCTGGTTTTTTTTCATAAAAAACCGATTAATGGCAGTTCCCTTCATTTCAACGAGGAGACGATTGGTCCCGCTTCGCCAATCACCATGTGGGGCGGGGGGGGGGCACTTTGTCCCGCAGACATCGGCCACCAGAGGGTGCTGCACCTGATCCTGCTCCACGAGGGCGTTTCTCTGCAGTACTTCATTCCCGCCGTGGCCTAGACGCTCGCAGCCCCGAAAACAGCCGGCCGTCACAAAGAGGACAAAACGATGGCGAAGGTCACATGCGGACCTTGGAAAAGTTCCTACTTGTCATATTAATATGATCATGAAATGTTTGCACCGCTCAGTCAAGAGTGTACCTAATGAAATGTCTGCTGTGCGCATTGGACATGATTTCGTTTCATGAATGTTTGTGAATTAAAAATTTGCCGCTCGCGTGCGGCTTCGGCGGCTTTTGGGCCAGTGTTTCCATGGCAACGGTTGGGCTTTGCAGACTCCCTCCGCCGCTCGACCGGTCCACATTTTCGCCTGACTGTCGTAGACTTCTTCTTTCTCTTCTTCCTCTCGGTTGTTTAAGTAGGAATCAAACATCTGGCGCCTCGCGTACAAAGACTTTGCGGATTTTGTCGGCGCACGCTCAAATCCGGAAAACAAAAATATCCGGATGTACGAATCTGCGCACATTTCCTTGGCGCATCCCAATCGACGTGGAATGCCGACGCCGCCCTGTCCGCGGCCACGTTTAAATATGCAAATCCCATTTGAATGAACCCTGCACCTGAGATCCCGAAATCGTGAAGTTGCTCCGTGGCGCGCAAGAAAGTCCTCTTTTGGGCCCGCTGCCCACCGCCGTTAACAACGCGCGAAAGCGGTTCGTTCGAGACACCGCTTGCTTCACAAGTTACCAAGTCGGAGTCGTTGCCGCCGTTACATTGCGGGAGTCGGCCAGGAAAGGTTCCATCAGTGCAATTCGTTGGCGCGTGTCCGACGTGCACGTGTACGAGAACACTTTGCCGGCGTCATCTCGAAGTGTCGCCGACGGCCGCGGTCGCGTGCGTACGCCAGCCGCGACGTTGGCGTGAGGCGGCGCACGTGTCCACGCTCATGTCGCTCGAGATACATCGGAACTTTGCCGCGAAAAAGAACGGACGCCGCGTTTTTGTGGCTAAGCTGCTGGAAGAAAATGGAAGGATGATGATGATGATGATAATCATAGTCCATTACAAACATTCGTTCCTAATTCTTCATTTGTTGAGCTGCTAATGAAAGACGGATTGAAAAACTGTTAATGACATGACAATATGTAGTTGAGGAATCAATGATTGATCATCATCAGTTCATGAGTTATTCATCATCACGATGATAATTGATGTTTTTCTCAATGTAGTTGATCAACTTTTCATGTGAAATAGAAATAAAAGTTGCTTCATGATCTTTGTCAGGTCACTCGTTTAATTCATCAACAGATAGCTTTAGCTGCATGCTAATGCTAACAGGAAGTAATGACGAAACATCATTTCAAAAAACAAAGTGATTGTTGCCTCCACGTCCAGTTTCTTCGCCAAAGTCGCTCCCACGCTCGACAACGGCGCCGGCCGCCATCTCGTCGCCGCTCGGCCGCATGCAAAAACGTCAACGCCACACAAGCTGGTCGGCTGCCCGGAGAGTCGCACGACCTTCGACGGAACGCTGGCTCCCGTCCGCCGAACGCACCCGGCGCGGCTACGACAACCGCTTCATGTCGTACACGGGTACCTCGCCCCCCCGGGCGCCGCCGCCCTCCGCCTCCGGGGCGGCGGCGCGGCGGCCCTTGGGCGGCGGCACGGGCGCGGCCCCCTCGGCGACGGCGGCGGCGGGGTCGGCCCCCTCCTGGCCCTCGGCCACGGTCCTCTCCTTCTTCAGGACGTTCTTGGCGAGGGTCTCCTTGAGCCGCTCGCCCGACCGGCGGATCTTTTGACGCCGCTCGGCCGTCACGATGCGCTCGCCCAGTTTGTTGACTTTGGTGCCCAGGCTGTCGCGGGTGCGGCTCATGTTCTCCCGCGAGAAGGTGGCCTTCAGGCTCTCCATGCGCGTCAGGCCCGTCTTCTTCTTCTGACGCCCGGCCGCCGAGTCGGCCTCCTCCACCACCATGTACTCGTCGTCATCCGAATCCGGCGGAAGAGCCAACTTGTGAGACTCGGCGTCTCCTTCGCCTTGGCCGCCCGCGTCGTCGGCCGGCGTCGCGCCTCGCGCTTCCTGCTCGCCCTGAGAGACGGCAATGACACAACGCACATTCCGCATCATCGACATCCTTTTTATGTCATTGAAGTCTACTTTTTTTTTTTTTTCAACATGATTGTGGCGTCCTCTTTCATTGCGCACGCCTCCATTGGCTTTGTGTTTTTATCACGTTTTGTTTTGACGGTTTTATGGTCACGGTTGCGAACGTGGACTTTTGTCTTGGTGTTGAAAGTGCAAAGCAAGTTTGGCATCAAATCGGAGGCGCCGCGGAGCGTGTCGGGTGGCGCGCGCGCCTTTTTGATCCCGCCTCCCTAAATAGCGAACGGCAGCTGTTGGCGCAGCTCAGCGCGCCGCCGCGGGAAGCTAAACATATCGCCGAGCGGCGATCGGGTTACCTGGGAGTCGTTGGTCGTCCGCCTTCCTGCGTGACGCCGCGGTCGCTAGCAAACGCATCTGACGTCATTTTGAAGCGGAGCCGAACGAGTCGAAGGCGTTTCGGTGAGCGTGCGTGCCGCTTGGTGCGAGAGGTCAAAGGTCAGCTGGCCACGACACCGCCCGACCTCTGAGTCAGTCGGCGTCGAGATCAATTTGTTCCGTGCGCTTCTATCACGATGAGACAATTCATTTGGGACACACCGATTCCGCACAAACCGTTGCGACCGGTTAGCGGTTGGAGTTAGCGGCGGGCGAGCGCGCACATCGGTCGGTTCCTCCTCACCTGGTAGATGACCACGCGGAACTTGTTCTTGGCCAGGAGGTCTCCCTGCGTGGCCTCCACCTTCTTGACGCGCAGGTTCTGGTTCTCCAGGCGCACGCGCACGTCCTTGATGTGTCTGCTGACCTTGCGCGTCTTCTCCAGAAGTTTCTCCAGGACGTCGGCGTCGCCGGCCCGCTCGGCGGCGAGCTTGAAAACGCCGGCGCGGATGTCGCGCACGGCGCTCTCCAGCTCCAGCTGCCGCTCGTCCATGCGCCGCTGCGTGGCCAGCACGCCGTCCAGCAGGCCGGCCACGCGCTCCAGCAGGGACGCCGCGCCGGCCGCGTCCTCGGCGCCGCCGCACACCGAGCTGTCCGCCTGCATGCCGCTGTCGCTCGCTCGCAAATGGGGGCTGAGAAGAGAAGGAGACAGAAGGGGAGGGGGGGGGCGCCTCCGGGCAGACGGACTCCACCCAGCTGGGGCGGCGCGCGGTCTCAAAAGCGAAGGGGGTCTTTTTACAGTCGGGTTCCAAAAGGAGGGATGAGGCATCGTGCGTGCGTGCGAGCCACTTTGAGGGCTTTTGCAAGCGTCGCGACATGAACGTGAATAAACCCTTTCATTTTCATTCCAATTCACTTTTGCGGGATGACCGTAGACTCGCTTCTTTCACCAGGAAAACAAACGAAACAACTGTTAGGAACTTTTTCCCGTTGGTTAGTCATCGGCAGTAGATCGGTCGGGGCTCGGTTTCATCAGAAAGCGGGTCACGTATAATTGGCCCGACAGAAATGTGACGACAAAAAAATTGTTGCTAGGTTGATTGAAGACTCTAAATTGCCCGTAGGTGCGAATGGTTGCTTGTTTGTCTGTGCCCTGCGATCGGCTGGCGACCGGTCGAGGGTGTAGCCCGCCCCCCGCCCGAAGATGGCCGGGATAGGTTCCGCCCGCGCGTGGATGAAGCGGTACGGACAATGGATGGATGGACTTTAATGCATTATTTGCTTAATCAATGGAATCATCGATTGTAAAAATATTCGATATTCTGTGTGGACACCGCTTATGAAAGAAAATGTTTGTCTTCTGCTTGAAAGAAACTTTTCCATTCAATTGCCAGTTTGACATTTGACAATAGCAAAACTATTTTCACAAGCGTGAAAGTCAACAGTGGAATTCGATATTCTTTGTTGTCGAGGTTGTTCTCGTTTTATTAGGATTCTATTTCTTTCTTTTTCTTTTTACACGTTTTAGATCGGTTTGCATGGCGAAAAGTGGCGGGAGGGGCGGCATCCGGTCCCCGCGGCCCCCGCCGGGCGGCCGGTTGTCGGGGCGCCTCGGCGGGGCCGCTCTGGGGCGGACCCCCGGGTCCGATCCCGCCCCTCCAGCGATCGGGCGGGGTCCACAGCGATTACAGGACACTTGTGCATGTAAAACGGTGTCCATTCACTCGCACGTGTCCGCAGGCACAGGCACAGCCCCCCCGGGACTCATGAAAGTGTACAGCAGGCTCATGAATATGCAAATCGCTCGTGTATCCCCTCACTTATACTCTGGTCCTGTCGACTTTTATCATTGACATAATTAATCCCACCACACTTCGACCCCGGTCCTGCGTGCTCCTCGTCCTGTTCCCTCACCGGGTGGGGTGTAGCGCTACGGCCCCACGCACGCAACACTCCTATTTCATGTTTCATTGTTGTAGATAATGTAATGATCCTGTTTCCAATTTGTGCTTTTATCTTTGTTTCGCTCTCCCCTCGACAAACTTTCTTCTGTTCGACTGATCGAGTCTGATTCTCAAAAAAACCTCAATTATAATACTAAAAAAACCACAGCGGAAGCTTAAAAACTCCACCGAGACGCAGTAAAACTGTTCCGGCATAAAAAGGATACCGATCCTCCTTTCTGCTTGACCTAACAGCTGAACAGGACAAACAAATCAATACAAAATCAGTTCTTACTCCTTGTTTTGCAAATTCACACAGTTTTGTTTTTCCCAAAGAGTTTTCTTATTTCTAAATTGTGCCGTGGACGTGGCCGCCACGCAGATGAACCAACCAATCATCGGTGTGGACTAATACCCGGACCCCCCCCCCCCGTCTCGGAAAGCCCCCGAGCGTCCGTCTATCGGCGCAACCTTTACCCTGCTAACCACGGGGCAGAAGAGCGGCGTCCATCTTGAGTCAGCGAGTGGACGGGAATGTTCTCGTATGTTTGGAATCCTGGACGCCATCCAGATGGACGGACACGATGAAGATGAAGATGAAGATGAAGCTTTATAAAAATGTGAAGAGGAATACAAAGGGAATGCTGACCAAGAGGAGACAGCCCAACAGGGCGGTGTGTGTGTGTGTGTGCGGGGGGGGGGGGGGGGACTTCCCACACCAGCTGGCACCTAAAATTATCTTCTGTGGCCCAGAGGGTTGGGCTCGCTCGCTGCTTCTTCTACACTCACGTAAGCGGCCAATCAAAGCAAACGATCTGTTACCATGGCGATTTAATTCTACAACATCGTAACCACAGCGACACGTCACGGCGGCATGCAACAGCTACAGCGCAGCCACGACTCGGACCGGGACCGGTCGCGGCCGCTTCATCTAGAACATGAAAACGAGCAACGTGGACACTTGGTAACAACATTAAATATATTTTTAAAAAAAAAACAAAAAAAAGATGACAAATCTTTACATTATCATCTTGAATAAAAATCAAGAAAAACAAACATTGAATACATTTTTCTGGAAAGGACAAACACGTGTATTTGTTGCTTTGGAAGTCAGGACCGGAAAGAGTAAAAAAAAACAAAAACATTTTGCTTGTCGTGACATTGCAGCAAAGTTGAGATGAGAGCGCCCCCTGCAGCACGTCAGCAGCGTCAAACGTATGTCCTTAAACGCCTCGCGGTGCCTTCGAGCGAGCGACCGTCGTGACTGGTGAATTCCAATGTGTCGAGAAAAGCTTGAGAAAGTTTGAAAAAGTTCCACGTTGTGAGCTTCAAACATTTGAAATAAGATTCCCAAAAACGTGCCGCTTCCTCCCGAAATGTAAACAAAAGCCAAGAGGCGTTAGCGTGCGTGCTAACCCCCCAGAAAAGCGCATCCGCAGTGTTCGAGCTCATCTGCTCTTGCCTCTTCGAAAAATTCTGCAACTGAGCAGAGACATGTCCACAATGAAAATCAACAATAAACCCAAAAAGAAAACGCTACAAAAATCCAATAAAAAAGTCAACGTAAACAATAAAATAAGGCCCCTTAGGAGTTGAAAGTATCTGACTAGAAAAGGAAGAGGCACCACAAGTGGAGTTATCAAAAGTGTCCGTGGAAAAAAGGGGATCAAGTGGAAAAAAAGGAGTTGCGTCGCTAAGCTAGGCTAGGCTAGGCTACATCATCCTGGACGACGTTCCCGGCGGGAAGTGGCCCAGATGTTGCTTCTGTCTTCGCCCTCGCTTCGCCTTGTTGCACCTCCTGCATGACAAACACGGAAGCACACGCTGAACGCGCTCCATTGGTCCACTTGAGAGGCACAAGCTAAAGGCTACATGCTACATGCTAACTGGGCTTTCTCTTCACATTCGTACGAACGACATGCGAATTTTCGCGATTCACAGCGAGACTCCGCTCTGTATATTTAAAAACGCACGTGTACCACTAGTATTACGACTTTTTAACTAACGGAGCGTGGCGGCGTCCGTACCTCGCGAAGCACATGACGAGCGCCGCGATGACAGCGATCTGGACTGCGCCGATGATGCCGGCGATCAGGACGTAATGCAGCTTGTGGCCACTGGGGACCACGTAGAGGATGTTGAAGTCCACCAGCCGGTCGCAGCGAGGACCGCCGTACGACGCCGAGCACCTGACGCACGCCAAACACCGCACGGGCGTCACGTGACGCGTTCGCACGAGCAATAAGCCGCGTTCGCACGAGCGACACGCGTGTTACCTGCACGTGGCCCGGCTGCTCCTCATCTCGCATTGGCCGTGGATGCAAATGAGGGCGTGGTCTGGAGGGCAGGGGGCGGAGCCTTCCACTAGCCCCTCCCCCTCGCCAGACTTGGAAACGGCTGCAGCAAGAAGAAGAAGAAGAGCAATTAGAGGAGGAGGAGGAGGAGGACGAGGAAGCAACCGCCAGCGAGCATCTTTACCGAACACGTCCGGTTTCATCTTGACGCCGTCGTCCTTCCTGCTTTTGTCTGCAAGCGGAAGGACGAGATTTAGAAAAGGAACTTCGCCAGGAAAGGCGAGCGATGTCGTTCACAAACGCGCGCACACGCAGACGTACCCTTGTTCACACACACACATTTGATACATCGCACACATGCATACACTCATCAACTCGCACGTACACGCTCTTCCAACGTCAGCGGGCGTTTGCGGTCCCGTTACCTTGGCAACGGCCCACGTGGCGGATGTCGATCTTGGTCTGCTTGAGGCACGACGCCTCGCGCACGTGGCACGGCGTTTCGTACGTCACGCCGTCGCCGCCGCACACCGGGTTGTCGTTGTGGCCGTTACACACGATGTTGCACATGCAGCTGCGCACACGCACGAAAGTAAGTCAACAGCTCATCTGTGTGCGTGTGCGTGTGCGTGTGTGCGGGCGTGCACTAACAGTGTGTCCTCAGAGTCTTCGTCACACTCGGCACCAAACTTGCAGTTTCCGCATTTGGACGTTTTTTTGCCACGACCGCCGCCAGAACCTTCGTGATCTAAACACACACGCAGTACACACACGAGTTGCCGTCACCTTGTGTGTGTGTGTGAGAGAGGACGCGTTTGTGAAGAAGAGCATCGCGTGTACCTCCATCTCCAGATCCCGACGCGCCATCTGCCAGTCGACAGAAGCAAACAATGAGCCGACGACACGTGAACACGCGTGTTCGCTTGTGTGCGCGTGCGCGTTACCGTGGTAACAGGCTCCCTCCGACACGACGGCGACGGCTCGCTGCTTCTTGCAGGCGGCTCGCCGCAGGAAGCAGTCGTTCTGGTACGTGTCGCCGTCGGACGCGCACACGGGAACGTACTTCTTGTGGCACTGGAACGCACGCACGCACGCACGCGCGTTCGCTACTGACACAACAACCGACGACGGAAGCGGGCGAGCGGACTTACGTGGAAGTGGCACACGCACTTGATGTCGGCGCCGTTCTCGCGGCAGGTCCCGCCAAAACGACACGTGCCTGCGTCGCACACGCGCAGGTCGCTCTTCTTCACAAACGCGTCTGAAAAGAGAAAACGTGCAACATAAGAACAGCTGCTCAAAACCCGTGTGAGTGTGACTGTGCAAGTGCGTGTGTTCGAGATGATTGGACAGCCGGTAGTAAATAACAGGGGTCGTGACCTTTACGGTTTTCTAATGAACAAATCCAGGAAGCGGCCATGGAATCATAGTTTTTTTGTTTTCTTTTTCACGTTGTCTGGCGGACGAAAGACTTTTTTTTTTTTTTTTTTTTCTTGTTCGGACGTCACATGATATCACCAAGATGGCCGCCACCAGGACGGGCGAGCGCGCGTGAGGACGCTCGACACGTGTTTGAGGTACACGAGCGTTAACGCTCTTTCCAAGTCACGCAACAGACACCCCGGGTCGGGTCGGCGGCTCGCTCGTCCGCCTAACCCGAACTTGCTCCCGGTGGGCCTGGAAGCGCTTGGATGGCAGCGGCCGCCCGTTGGGGTTTGAATGTGTGTGTGTGCGTGTGAACGTGAGGCTCCGTAAAGCGCTTTGGCCACTGCGCCGGTGGCGATAAAGCGCCATAACGTGCGCTCCCTTTAACGCGAGCGGCCGGCACTTAGCCCCGCCCTGCATGTCCAGCTTGTAATTATGTTCCAAAGAGCATCAAACAACACGGCTCATGGTTGTCATGACGACGCAAAGAGCTGAGAGGAGGTCACTTGTGTGTGTGTGTGTGTGTGCGTGTGTGTCACCTGGACACTCGTCGCTCTTTCCCGGTCCACAGTCGAGCGCGCCTCCTCGTCCTCGTCCTCGAGGAGTTCCGCTCGCGCAGGCCTCGGGAAGGAGCAGCAGGACGAGCAGGAAGGGGGAGGAAGACCACGATGCCATGATGGGCGAGCGCCAGATGACGTCAGACGGGCTTTTGTCCCCAAGAGGCTGACGATGAGGAGGGTGAGGAAGATGAGCGCGAACGGCGACCCCCACCGTCGGGCGGGCTTCGGCCCCTCAAAAGCCGGACTGCGCCTCCATCCTCACGAGTCGGACGGACAAGAAGCGAGACCCGCCAGCTCCGAGATCCAAACGGACGAGGTTCTTCTGCTGCTGCTGCTGCTGCTGCTGCTGCTGCTTCTTCTTCTTCTTCTCCTTCTTCTTCTTCTTCTTCGTGTCCCTCTTGCAAGCGGGTTTGTTTCTTTCTTCTTTTGTTGTGCTCGTTCTTCTCGTTCTCGTTGTTCCTCTTCGACGGATCTCATCAACAAAGGGCCGGCTGGCTCACGTGACTCGCCTAAGACCCCGCCCATTATTCCCACAGAACGTGACGTCATCGCGCCGCCGCGCTCGGGGTCCCGTGCCGACGTCACGCCGCGGGGGATTTCTTTTTCGCTGGAACCATCCCAAATTGCAAAATTGCTTCGCAATCTTTTTCACAGATACTCGATACACGCTTGATGACAACATTCATTTCCATATGTCAGACAATAATATCACAGATTACACGCCAAACAAGTAGCGATTTCTTGCTTCATTATGACCTCATATTGGATAGATTCAAATAAAAAATGGCAAAAGAAATACGCAAAATTCGTCTCATTCGTTCTCTTTTTTCATCTTGAAAGTCGGGATGTATGAGTTCAAGCAAGAAGTGGGCACATTTTGAAATCACATCAACTAATTGCATACGTACTTTCGCTTTATTTCATTCAACGTCGTTTTTCTGAGCTCGTTACTGACACAATCAATTTGATTTTGATGACATCAAAAACTTCTTTCTTTTGTCAAACAACAACAAAAGCAAAGCTTGTGAAGGAAATGTTGAAAGCGCACCTGAGGCGGGAGACAGCAGAGGGCGCTCGTTCCCCGCACTTGACTCCAATCGACTCCATCGACTGTCAATTACAACGAAACGCTGTCACGACAGTCAAGAACTGGAAATAGAAAATGGACACTCATATCTGGTCAGTGACGTCACCATTCACACATGCAAATGATGCAGTATCAACATTTGAAAAGAATGACATTTCTCTTTCGCCAATTCTGACATTTGGCAGAAACAAAATTCCAATAACCAAGAAATTGGCCGATTCATGTAAAAATACAAATACAAATAATCAATACAATAACTTCTTTTTTCATCCCCTATTCAATGATGAACGGCAATTGTCGAGGATCCTTTCTCCGGAGAGCACGCAAGAAAATGAATCAAAAATGCAAAAGAAAAGAAATATCCAGAAGCCGTGCGGTTCCCAGAATGCATTGCGCCGCCACGCACTGTTGACTTATTGCAGTCATTGTCCTTGTTGGTGTTTGTTTGTGTAGTTCGGGGAGGGGGTTTCCGCTTGATTGCTGTTTTTTTCCTTTGCTAGCCTCTCGGCCAACTCTGCTGACCGATTGGTTGTTTGCTGACTGGGGAACTCGCGAGCGCAATTCACAATCGCAATCGCAATCGCAATCGTCTTTATTCGCCAAGGACGTCTTTGTGCAATCTTGTCACGACTTTGTGGAATTGAAGAAAAACAATCATCGCAACTTCTTGGAAACCGTTAGTTGAATGTTAATGCGGGTCGTTTAGTCTACCACTTAAAACTGTTCGATTTGGTCATTTTGGATTCCGTAAAGATGTTCCAATATTTTGGATGGGATCAAGTAGCCAGAGGTTTTTTCCATTTTTTTGCGGTACAGGATAAGCATCGTCAAGTTCCTGATGATCTTTCACGCTATTTCCACGGCAACGAAATGGCGAGGTCGGCGCAGGAAAAGAAAAACAATGCTGACGCTAATCCCGAGCCGCGCGGGAAAGGATTTTCTTCCAACTGGATCGATCGCCGGCCTTTAACGAGCACTTTTCGCACAACTGAATTTGCAAAGCGCCGGAGGGCATTCGGCCTTCATTCCCATCATCGCCGCAATCGATCGCGCACGCGAAGGTCACGTCGAGTGTTTTCCTCCGCTTCCGAGTTGAAGCCAACGGCGCTCTTCGTCGCCCCTCATCTTCCTCTCCGTCACGGGAACACGTTCCTTCCGTTTTGGGAGCGCTTCTCGTCTTCGAGCCTAATTAGGCCGCGCATCAAACCCGTCCGTGTCGTCACGGTCGCGTTGCGGCGTGCCCGGCCCGCTTTGTCATGACTGACCTTTGACCTTCTGCATTTTGCCCGACGCTTTTTGGGGACGCCTGACCGGCCGCCCGGGCGCCAACCTCGCCCGTGGATGAAACGGGAGTTCGAGAGAAGCGGGCCGACCCGGGACTGGTCGCCGGCCAATCGCAATCACCCAGCGATCAAAAAGAAGAACATTCAGTGACCCGTTCGACTATTCGTCTTTACAAACACACACCGACCGAGATGGGGGGGGGGGGGAAAAGTTTACGGTCATAAGTCATAATGTTCTAAATCGCAGGTGTCAAACCGGTGGCCCGGGGGCCAGATCCGGCCCGCCACATCATTTGATGTGGCCCGCGAATTTGCTCATTGTGTTCTGGTGTAATACCATTGAGATAGTTTTTGTTACCGATCCCACTTTGAAAACAAAAACAGGTTTTTATCGGCTTCTGATCTCAAAACCGCTTATTGGTCGATGCGTTGCGTACACTGTATGTAGCGGCAGTCCACGAGGTCATCTTTCTCCGATATGGGTTCACAGTCGTAGCATAACTACGATGTGGCCCGTGACACAAATGAGTTTGACACCCCTGCTCTAAATGAGGAATGCGCAAAGCAAAGCATCGTGAGCGCATTAGCATTAGCATTAGCATCCAAACGTTGACAGCTCCAATTGGTCAAAAAGGAGAACAGGAAAAGAACTCGATTGTCGCAGGACGAATACAAATCGTTTCACAGTTTGCACAACCGAGGTGGAAAAAAAGTCACCTAACTTTTGGCACAATTTGCGTACAATTCAGTCGTGCGATAATTGCACACATTTGCTGCCGTCAAGTGTCTCGAATTCTTTGGCACTTCTGCGTCACTCAGATCGCACACAGTGAGAGAAGGAGCGCGAGAGCGCGAGAGCGCGAGAGGGCGGCGCGCGCGCGTGTGCGCACGGCGCGCGCGCGCGCAGGTCGTGCCGATGTTGTTGCGATCAGACAAGAAGCAGTTCCCGGCTGCTCGCTCCACGTCTTCTTCGTCTTCGTCTTTGGTCCACGGTGCACTTCGATGGTCGCGCGAGTCCACGCGGGTTGAGTTGAGCAGCAGCAGAAGCACAAGTGGACAAGATGAGCGGAGGCGCGGCGGACGTTTGCCCTTTTCTTCCTCGTCCTCTTCGTTTTTTCTCTCTTCTTTTTCTTCTTCTCGTTTGGCCGTCGGACGCCCGCTGCACTCGAACCGACAGGAAAGGTACGTCGGGCCGCTCCGCTGCCCTCACGCTCACGTTCCTTCCCGCGCGTTACGCGCACGTGTCGGACGAGTTCAGCTGCGCCGATGACGTCATAAGGAGAGCTCGACGACTTGCGAATATATTTCGACTCGGCGACGGGCAACGTCACCGTCGAGTCGGCCGAGCAAAACATTAGGAACGGCGTCGGTCGTTAGGCGGCGGGAAAAATTTCAATCGCAAAAATAATCGGCGCGTTTATCCCGATCCGAGGTCAACGCTGGGGTTGTAGCGGAAGGAACGCTCGCCGGTCTCTCAATGTGGCCGGCGAGCGGTCCGTTCACGTGACGAGACTCTCCTGTAACGACCCGGACGAGGAGGGAAATATTTAGCAGGTTCTCAGCGACCTCGAAGAACTTCACGGCCGACAACGACCTCGCCTCGCCTCGGCGCGAGGCAGCGGGTTTGTTTGTTTGGACGTCTGTCTTTATGCGTGCGCGTGCGCGTGTGCGTGTGCGTCTACCTCGGTGATTCCCAACCAGTGTGCCGTGGGAAATTATACAATTTGACGTAATGATTGATTTACAAGAAATAATGTATCTTTGTTCCTGAATTTATGCCCGTGAGGCAAAGTGACAGACGGAACCAATGAATGGTCTTCGATTCGACGGAAGGAAGTCAACGCAGTCATTAAAGTGTCCACGTTTTGTGGCATTTTCGTTTGTTGGTGTGCCGTGAGATTTTGCAATTGTAAAATATGTTCCTCGGCTCCAGAAAGGTCGGAAATCAGCGGTCTACCTGTATGCGCGTGTGTGGTTTTGCATGGAAAGAAGCGGTCTTAGTGGCATGGTAACCATGGCAACATGGTCATTACAGCTCGGGCACGTGGAGGTTAGCGCACGTCGGCGGGATTAAACGTGTTCCAAGCCGCTCGTGAGCGCGTCAAAGGTCACGACGTCAACTCTGAAACGAAAGGTCACGCGAGGTCACACGGGAAGTCGGACGTGGCCGACAAAAAGGCGGCAAAACAGCCAAGACGAAAAAAAAGTTAACGACACTTCTGCTGGCACGCGTGCGTGTCTTTCAATCAGTCCATCAAAGTTTTTTTGGATGCACTTTGCAGACTCCGAATGGGTTTTTTTTCCTCTGAGGAGCAGGTTTTGCTCGTTTAACGCACTCCGTCTTTCTTCAGGGACGAAATTAGCGCACAGGTCTCATAAGCAGCGTAAGTGCGATTCGCGTTTCCTTCGGAGAGCAGCGTACGTGCCGCGCCGGCCTGTTGCGAACGTGTCGCCGCCGCCGCCGCCGTCTTTTGCCTTCCGATTCTCGCGAATATTCATAAAAGATATTCGTCAAACCGAAAAGAAAACCGACGTACAGAGTAAATGATAAAAACTGAATATAAAAGCAGCATCAGGATAAGATACAATAAATAAGGAAAGAATGGAAATACAAAAACACTAAGTCAAAGGAAATCGGTAAACATCGCAAAATAGCAGTTCAAAGCTCAGTTCAAAATGCGGGCCTGTCGTTGAAAACAAAAACGTTGCGCGCGGGCCTGAGGTTCTGCGGCCGGCCGTGAGCGCCGCCTGACTCGATCGGGGGCGACGGAAAGGCCTCGGAGGCTGCGGACGGGGCGGACGAGGCGGCCGGGGAGAGAAGCTTCGCATCCGCCCGGAAAGACACGTGGAGCCGACGGAGCCCTTTTAAAATGGCCGTCACGCGCGCCCGCCCGCCCGCCTTCTGCTCTCCGTCCGCTGCCGAATTCCAAAGTCATCGAAAGCTTGAAATTCTCGTTTGGGAATGGCAGAAAAGCCGACGGCGCAGCGCCGACAGGTAGCCCGAGAGAAGACTCTCGCTGGCGTGTGCGGACACTTTCTGCGTGCGCGTCGGACGTGTCGGAACTGGCGCGACGCTGCCAAAGTGAACAAAGTGTACGGTTCGTCGGGCTGGCTCGCGTGCGCGTGCTAGCATGGTTAATGTTAGCTGACCTTGTGTTAGCGTCCGTGCTAACGCTGCGTGCGGTCGACAGAACACAAAAAAAGCTCGAGCGCGTGCACGCGTGTTTGGGTGGGAATCGAGCTGGTGAATGTTTTCAGCTGGCTGACACATTCCTCACACGCCCGTGTGTGCGCGCGTGCGCGTGTGAAAGCGAGAGAGAGAGAGAGAGAGAGAGAGAGAGCGATTAGCACACAAGGCCGTCGTGTTGTTGTTTTTGTGACATTTGGTGCGTGTGTGCCCCGTGACACACTTTTAGTGCAATCAATAAGTCGATGAAAGCGCTTGAGTCAAACGATTTCATATTGCGGACGTTTCGTACTTTTCATCATTCGAACCGGGCGGATGGCGGAATTGCCTCTCGCTCAAAGGTTCTGGGTTCAAATCTGGCTGGCACTTCTACCCGCACCCGTCGCTAATTTGGATTGATCTGCGAGCGGATGCTCAAATCGAATATCAATTAGGATCAATTATCATATCGACGACGATACAGGGGTGCCTTGAGATGCGAGCGGCATTTGTTCTGTGGCGAATTCCGAATCATTTGTACCTCAAATCGTCTTTCCCCGTTGAAATGAAGGGAAATGCAATCGACCCGTTCCGTACCCCCCGAAAACACCAAAGTTTGTTTTGGAATAAGTTCAGGAGAAAAAGGACACTCAGCAGTATTTTGTATGAAAACGCCAGCAAGTCATTTGCACAGAAAAGACGTGCGCTGGAGGGATGGCGCAAGGATGGCGAATTGCTCTCAAATGGGGGAGGAATTGATTGACAGATGGACGCGATGATGGATGAGTCGTGTCGAGGGGAACGAGTTGTTTTGCCGAGGAATCTACGCACCGATTATCATTCAGCATGTACGGTGCGCACACGCCGATCGATCGGACGACGTCGCCGGGGGGGCGCGAGCGGCGAGGTGAAGGTCGCGTGAACGTCGGTCAAAAGCCGACACTGAAACTCCGTCGACGGCGGCGGCGAGCTCGTTGCAGCTAATTGAAGACACGCAGTCGCATTCCTGAAGGACTTGCTGTCGCGGCCGCTGCGTTCACGCTCAATTTGGAACCGCGTGCGCATTGTCCGCTCTGAAAGCGTTAGCCGTTAGCATTAGCATTGCGCTAAACAGCAAACAGAAGGCCATTCTTCACCGTACCGCCCGTCACTATGTGCAAGTTTGCTCGTGTTTGTCTTTGTGGACGTGCGTGTGTGTGATTTTTGTGTACGTGTGTGTTTGTCAAACCTTGACTAAAGCTCAGCTGGTCAATTCCAACGGAGCGTGTTGTGTATTTTGTGCGCTTCTGCTGCGCAAACATTTGACTGGCTGGCGTCGCAAGCGCGTCGAGCGGGTTCACGTCAGAAAGATCCAGAAAGATTTCATTCCTCACGCTCAATTTGCCACTGCTTCCTCTTCACACAACACAACACAACTCCGAAGTACACAACAACACACCACGCTACACAACTTGAAACGACAGCACACTACACGACTCTAAGCTACAAGTTACACACTCCACCATATTATCCTCCACCACGCAACATTTCGCTACAGTGCGGTTAAGTCGATAACCCAAAAGTGGGCGTGTCCGTGAGCCATGGGAAAGTTTCACAAATGAAATTGCAATGAAACTGAATGAAAGCGTAACTTTGTGAAGGTCCCGTATTTTGTCTATTTCCGTCCGCCGCCATAGTGCGACTCTCTGACGTGCACGTCGTGTAAAAGTGAAAAACAGCTTGCGTTTGTCCATTCGCGCGCACGTGCGACCCCTCCGACAGCGACTTGGCTTTGAGCCACTTTTGTCTCCGCGTTGCCCAGATTTGGCAGCTTTGGCACATTTGACCGCCCCCTTTCTTCTGATCGGTTGATCTTCGTTAGTGACGTCGCTAAGCTGATTTCAGGCCTCCGGGGGCGGGAACGCGGGGGCCATCGGAATTACTCATTCATATTTCACATGTTCACTGAGACGCCAGAGAGACAACATTCCATTCCAAATACTGGCAAAAGTTGGTTTGGCAAAATACGGCGCCATTACATGGAAGGCACTCGATCGCCCCCGTGTGGCCACCAGAGGAAGTGCACTCCATTTCTCTCCTACTCAGAGTTTGTTCTGCCACCTCAACGGTTGTAAACGTAAGGTTGACGTCACATCATTGTGAAGTAGAAAATGTCATCCGGGTTTTCGCGTCCTCACGTCTTGAATATTCTCAACTACGTGAACCCGATTCGAGCGTCTCCGAGCAGCCGCCGCCGCCGCCGCCGGGCTCTTGTCTCAGCCACGTCCGTCCCGTTTTGCGGTTCTGGCCCACGGCTCCCGGTTCAGTTTCGCCTCCGGGAAGACTTTCACTTCGACGAATCGTCAGGTCAGATACTTGGAATCTTTTTTGGGGGGATTGTTGTTCTGGAAGGTCACCGCGGGGTGCTTCTTCAACCTCCACACAAGATTTAGAGACTCAAAGGCAACCTTGCGGTCTGTTGCTCCCAAATTGATTTCAAACGTGCAGTACGAAAAACAAAAATGTGCCCATTTGCGATCTAAAGGTTATCCCCGTAGCGCTCCGAAAGGGAGACGAGCGACAAGTTTTTCCAGATATACGAGTTGTCGTTGGGGACAGTTTTGGGATTTGAGCGCCGAATCGACTCCCGTGCCAACGAGTCGAAGCTCGGCGGCTAATCGACAATTCTTTGAAAAGAAGCTTGGAGCCGCCCTCTTGAAACGAAACCTTAAACCACGACAATCCGACTGCGTTCACGCTGCCGCTCCATTCCGATTTCCGTGCCTAATATGACGCGTGTCGATGTGGTTTTTTTTTGTCATGCCAATGTGAACCTTACGATCCCGATTTTCTTTCATCCGACCGACGTCAACAAAAGGCGGCAGACGTCGCGATTGTTCGACAAAACAGCGACGTGGGCAAATGCGGAAAGAAGGTGCTTGAATTTGCTGCAAATGCATCGTGAGGCGTCCACGGAGGAGCGTATTTATTTCCGGAAACGTTCCCTGCACGTTTGGCTTCTGAAATGCCAACGACTCCGTCAAAGATGGGCATTTACTAAACAATCCAAATTGGGCACCGTGCCCGCCCGCAGTGTTCGTGAACGTGCTGCGTTCAAAAAACCAAACGCGTTGCTTCGCTTTCCGTCAGTCCGTTGAGCAAATGATGCAAAACGCCATAGACAGGCTAATGATGATAATGTGTGCGTGCGCTTCAGTGTGTCAGGGGATGAGCAACCAGCTGACGTTGTTGGGCACGCGCGAGAATCACTACGACAACATGGTGCGGATGTACAGCAACTGCTCGGTGGTTCTGGACAACCTGGAGGTGACGTACACGCTGGAGCACCAGAACCTCTCCTTCCTGCAGGTAGGCGGCGCCGTTAGACTTTCCGCGCGGACCGGCACGTCTCGTCCAAGCGCTTCGTCTTCAGTCCGTCCAGGAAGTGGGGGGCTACGTGCTGGTGGCCATGAACGAGGCCCGGACCGTCCCGCTGAGCAACCTGAAGCTGATCCGAGGTCAGAACCTGTACGAGGGCAAGTACGCCCTGCTGGTCATGTCCAACTACATCCGCAACCGCACGGCCGCCACGCTCAACTACACGGGCGGACTCAGACATCTGCAGCTCAGCAACTTGACCGGTGAGGCTTTGAACACGGAGCGTTCTGCCGTGATCGCGGATGACGGTGGCTTGGGGTTTCGCTCGATCGCGGGCTGTTACGTTGCGAACGGTCGAGACGGTGGCGGGCGACGGGGGCGGTCCCGGCGTGCGTGTTCTGAATGGTTCCGGGTGATTGCCGACGCTCGTCCACGGTCGCCTTACTGAACATCGCCGGACGTCGCTACAGAGATTCTACGAGGAGGCGTGAAGATGACCCGCAACCCTCTGCTGTGCAACGTGGACTCCGTCGAGTGGTGGGACATCGTGGACAGAAGCGGCGATCCCGGCATGCTTTTCACGACGGACGACTTTGCGCGCGAATGTACGTCGTCCGGTCGTCCTCTTTTGGTTCCCGTGAAACTCGCTCTTCTCTGACCGGCTGCCTTTTTCTCCAGGCGAGCCCTGCCATCCGGCGTGCGTCAACGGCTCATGCTGGGCGGCCGGACCCCAACACTGCCAGAAATGTAAACCTTTCTCTTCCGCTCCTTTCCGCAACGTTCGCACGTGATAATTCAAATGCGGTCACGTGTCGCGTATGCTTCTCAGACTTTTTGCAACTTCCAGGGGAGACCGAGGACCCCCGCAAAATTAGAGCAGAAGAACAACGTCCTCAAATTCACAGAAACAAAAGTTGTTAAGAGTTTTTCAAGAAAAGAAGCCTCGTAATCTTCATTAGCACCAAGACTCAACTTGGTTAGGATCAAAAGGAATGTCAAGAATTATGCTCATAAAGGGAAGAAAGTCCCTTTAAATGTCAAGAAAGTGTATTTCAAGAACACACCATTTGTTTAGCAAAAGAGGCCTTCATTCCTTACAGAGGGCGATATTCTCCCAAAATCTGCCCGGTGTCCGAGCGAGGAGCCATTTGCCGCTGGAGTTTGTTTCTTCTTTGTGCGCCGGCGCCCGTGTTGAGGCGTCAAATGGCACCACATCAAAATTCAAATGTTGCGCAACACACATCCAAATGCTCAAAAGCCACATATAATTTGGCACGAGAAATCATCGGGCCGCTCGGCAGCCGGAAGAAGAAGAAGCGGATCGCGCCGATTGGCGTTGCCTTCCGCTCTTCCGCCGCCGCTTTCCGTCGCTGGCGTAAAGGGTTGAATCATTTGGGGGCCGATTCGAGCGATCTCGGCTCGTTCGTCGTGTTCTTGTCGCCGCGGAGAGGGAAACGGCGTTTTCATTGGTCTTCGAGTGTCGGCATGAAAAAGGAATCCTTGAATAATTGAGCGCAAATGTTTATGCGGACCCCCGAGCCGTGGCCGGCGGGTTTCGGGGACCCGCGGCCACGGCGTGCACGCGTCCTTCCCACAAGCGTGTCTCAAGATGGCGTCTCCGTGCAGTCACCAAGCGGTCGTGCGCCCAGCAGTGCAGTCGACGGTGTCGCGGCCCCGAACCCGGCGACTGCTGCAACGAGCACTGCGCGGCGGGCTGCGTCGGCCCGCGCGCCACCGACTGCCTGGTGAGTGCCCGCGCGCCGCTGAACGAACGCTTCCTCTTCCCGAGGGACGCGACGCGTTGACGTGACCGCGCTCGCGCTTTCAGGCGTGCCGGCTGTTCAACGACGACGGCACCTGCAAAGACGCGTGTCCTCCCGAGAAGCTCTACGACCTCAAAACGCATCAAGTCATCAGCAACCCCAACGCCAAGTTCACCTACGGCGCCACCTGTGTCAAGGCCTGTCCACGTAAGATGCGTCCTCTCGCACACGCGCTTTGTCCGCGTAGCGTATGTACATTTACAGCCGCCCTCGGAGAAACCGCAAAAGGCATCTGCCAGCCCTGTGCTCCACGCCGTGTCTTTGCGTTGTGCGCCGGCAGGCAACTACGTGGTGACAGGAGGCTCGTGCGTGCGCACGTGCGGCGCCGGCACCTTCGAGGTGGACGACGGCGGCGTGCAGCGATGTCGAACCTGCGAGGGCGCCTGTCCGAAAGGTTCGCGGCCGGCCCGGCCACAAAGCCACATTCGCATAATATTTGGTTATTGTACTTTCTCCAGGTATCCGCACTTAAGTATTTCTTTGTTTGACTTTGACTCCTAATATTTGCACTTCGGACTTACTTTGCCAGAATAGGCTGGAGACTTTCTTTTCAATAATGAAATGCAAAAAATCCTCTTGACTTTATGTAAGTGCAGGAATTGAATCAGTACCTCTACTTGTACTCTGCGAGCGCGAGTGCTTTTTGCGGCCGCGTCCGAGACGCCGTCGTGATTGTGGTCTCGTCGTGCGCAGCGTGCGACGGCGTGGGCGCGGGCGCTCTGGTCAACAGCATCGCCGTCAACGCCTCCAACATCGAGTCCTTCCAGAACTGCACCAAGATCAACGGCGACATCTTCTTCATCGAGACCTCCTTCGCCGGGTCCGTCCGCTACGGCAGCGACAAACTTGCGCGGCCGTTAGCTTTAGCTGTTAGCATTTTCGGGCTTCCCGCTAAAGTTGAATGGAGGCAACTGAAGGCTGTTTTAGTTCTACATTTTACTTTGGCGTCCCCCTGCTGTATTTAGGGTTAAGGTCTCTCGGGGTGGCTGTTGTTGTTTCCAGGTTGTTTTTTTTTGCCCCCTGCCTGACTCTTGGGGTCCGGAGTTTCAGTGTTTTCGAGAGCTATGCGTTCTGGGAGCAGCTTTCCAAAGTGAGCTCCGAGCGGACGAAGTCTCGAAACGATAAAATATCACTGAAAGGCGTTCCCGTGTCAACCCGGAGACGCTCTCTTCAAGTGGACGAGGAGCTTTACTGCTCGCGACAATGTCCCGACATCTCGACCCAGAGAGATCGTGGACCCTCGTGAGCCATTTAGCCGCCTGGCGCGTTGCCGTGCAAAACGGTCGTTCACCAGACGCGCAACGGCCGACGCCGAGCGCTTGCCTCCATTCGACTCTGGCTGACGATCCACACGCGCGCGCTAGCTTCTGGCCTCCGGGAGCTCCAGTTGGCGGCCTGCGGGTCACGTCGCAATTGAACCCTTTCCCGTTGGTCCCCGCAGAGACCCCCACTACAAGATCCCGCCCATGGACCCGGCCAAGCTGGAATACTTCCGAACTGTCAAGGAAATCACAGGTAAATGAAAAGGTGGATTGCGTGTGTTTGTTTTTGGCAGCACGGCGCAGGAGGGGATAGCGAAGTTGGGAGGTTCCGGGTTCGGATCTGGGCTGCCTTCCTGTCAGGAGTTAGCATATCTGCCGAAGAAAAGCCGTCCCCGTGCGCACGTGGCTTTTCTCCAGCTGCTCTGGCTTCCTCGCACATTCCCAAAACATGTTAGCATGTTAGCTTCAGAGAAGAGGTGCGAATGCCTGTTGCCGGCCGGTCGCAGGGCGTCCCCCGTGTCCAGCGCAACTGCGAGCCCGATGACGATTCGCGGTCTCGTAAAAGGACGGCTCGCTACTCGCTGCTGACTCTGTTACCATTGCAGGATTCCTGCTGATCCAGGCGTGGCCCGAGAACCTGACGTCGCTCTCCGTCTTCGAGAACCTGGAGATCATCCGCGGGAGAACCACGCGAGCGTAAGCGCCGAGCGCGGTGAAGCGACTGGGTCCCAATACTTGGCCGCGCGTCCGACGTGCTTGCGCTGGCGTGTCCTCAGACAACACAGCCTGGCCGTGGTGAGGGTCCCCGGCCTGCGCTGGCTGGGCCTGCGTTCCCTGAAGGAAGTCAGCGCCGGGCGAGTGACGCTCAAGGACGACCCGCAGCTCTGCTACACCCGGGGCGAGCAGTGGACTCGCCTCTTCCGATCCTCCGACCAAAGCGTCACCCTGAGAAACCTGGCCTCGCCGCAACTCTGCCGTGCGTTCATTTTGTTGTTGTCGGCATTTGAATCGCGACGCAAACATACAGTCCGATATTTCGCTAACTCCATATAGCGATTACCCTAGAGTCAACTATCTCGTCCGCCACAGTGGACCCCCGCTATTCACGGGGGATAGGGACTGGGCCGGACTGCAAATAGCGAAACTCTGCGGTTAATTGACACCCGACAGGGTGATTGAAAAGTAACTCCCGATTTTAAAATACTGATCATTTATTCATATGTTGTAATATTTTTCTCAATTTTTTTGGTGTATGAGTGGCCAGCCAGGCGTCCTGACTTAACACCCTTTTACGTCCTGACTTAACACACTTTTTGTGGGGTTGGTTAAAGGAGCAAGTCTATTCTACCAAACCAACAACTTTGGAAGAACTTGAAGTGCGAATACGAGAGTTCTTTGTGAAATCAGTTAATGCGGTTCCCAGGCGGCTTGAGAAACCGGTGGCTAATGCTGGCGCCCGCGTCCAATTTTAAATAAAACTCCATGCAATACACTTTCTTCTCATGTTCATTTACTGTAAGAATTGTAATTACAAGTACCCTAATTTCTCGTGTATAATGCGCACCCATGTATAATACGCACCCCCAAAGTTGACCTCAAAATTCTGGAAAACCCTTCTACCTATGTATAATGCATTTTTACAATGCATGATTTTGCTTCTACCCATATGATCAAAACAAGAAGTATCTGCATTTTGTTAGTTTTTTCCCCCCCCAAGTAATTATTCTGAAGTTTAGCACTTTTATTTGAACACGTAATCCTTTTTTGAATTTACTTGCTCTCATTTTGAAATTAACAGCCCTACTTTGATTTCGTCAATTACAAAACACACAGTTGTGCTCGTATGTTTGATTACCCGGGCAGAATTTGTAAGATGGGTACAATTCTTCAAAGAAAACATGAAGGATCAGGCGAAACACATTTGATTTTATTTGAATGGGATTCAAATGAAACGGTCAAGCATTTCAGAAAAGCATTATCATTAAACAAACCATAATCATATAAAAATGAATGATGGTTGTTGTTCAGTCAGTCATATTTAAAGAAGAATTTCTGCCAGCGTATGTAAACTTCTGAGCACAACTGTACATATATGCAGTCATACGTACGTACGTACCTCTGCCATATTGGAATGAAAGTGTAGGTTACACTTTTTTTTATAACCACTAGGTGGCTGTGGCATTTTGGAATGAAAGCGTACACCTTTCTCATAACCACTAGATGGCGGCATACATTTATCCATCCATCCATTTTCTGAGCCGCTTCTCCTCACTAGGGTCGCGGGGGTGCTGGAGCCTATCCCAGCTGTCATCGGGCAGGAGGCGGGATACACCCTGAACTGGTTGCCAGCCAATCGCAGGGCACATAGGAACAAACAACCATTCGCACTCACAGTCATGCCTACGGGCAATTTTTAGAGTCTCCAATTCATGCATGTTTTTGGGATGTGGGAGGAAACCGGAGTGCCCGGAGAAAACCCACGCAGGCACGGGGAGAACATGCAAACTCCACACAGGCGGGGACGGGGATTGAACCCCGCATCTCAGAACTGTGAGGCTGACGCTCTAACCAGTCGGCCACCGTGCCGCCACATTTATACATTGTGAAAGTTTTTTTTTCCATTTGCCCCTATACCTATGTATAATGCGCTCTATTGACTTTTGACAATTTTTGGGGGCAAAAAATGCGCATTATACACGAGAAATTACGGTACTTAAAAATAGGGAGTTACTTTGAAATCACCCTGTATATTAAACCCCCGCCCCCCAAATTCTTAAGTGTTTTTGGGGATTGTTCACCCCAAAAAGAAGACAATTTTAATATAAAAGAAAAAAATGGGTAAAAATAAGAACACATTTGAAGAAAATGCCCGTTTTTAATTACAAAATAAAAATAAAACAACAACCACAAATTGGAGAATCCGTGGGTGCCAAACTGCGTATGCGGGGTCCGCTGTGTATCCAAATGCCACTATAGTGATTCGTATAGTGTCGGAATCATTGGCACATTTCTAGTGGCCGTTTTCGAGAGCGTCGAGGGCCACGTTTTAAAAACGGCGTGAAAGCGATCGAGGGCTCGGTCGGGCCTGAGCCGAGGAGTCCCAGCGCAGCCGTCGTCTTGTTCGTGACAGCGTTGTCGTGTGGCTCCTTCCGCAGAAGAGCAGAACCGCACGTGCCACCCTCAGTGCTCCCCCGCGGGCTGCTGGGGGCCCGGGCCCGCCATGTGCGTCTCCTGCCGACGCTTTGAGCGTAGGGGGCGCTGCGTGGCCTCATGCAACCTGCTGCGCGGGTAGGACGACCAAAGACGCTTTCCGTCGCCGCCGCCGCCGCCGTCGGTCAAACGGACACTTAGCGTGCCTCTGTGTCGCGTGTGCGCAGGGAGCCCAGGGAGGTGGCGGTCAAGGGCAGCTGCGTGGAATGCCACCCCGAGTGTCTGCCCACGGACGGGACGCCGACCTGCCACGGAGAGGTCAGTTTCTCTTCAAGTTGAGGGCAGGGAGGGGCGATGGCGTTGTCAATGGAAAGTGAAAAAGCGTCAGATTCGCTCTCGTCCCTCACGCGGTGGACCGGGAGCGCCGCGCAGGGTCCCGACCGGTGTTCCCGCTGCGCCCACGTCCGAGACGGCCCCCACTGCGTGCCGAGCTGCCCTCACGGCGTGATGGGAGACGGCGACACGACCGTCTGGAAATACACCGACGCCGAAGGCCGCTGCCGGTCGTGCCACCGCAACTGCACCGAGGGGTAATAAGAAGAAGAATAATAATAAGAAGAAGAATAATAAGAATAATAGTCATAAGTTTATTTACGAAGCCCCTTTAAAAAGCCACGTGTGTGTGTGTGTGTGTGTGTGTGTGTGTGTGTGTGTGTGTGTGTGCGTGTGTGCGTGTGCGCGCACAGGTGCACGGGACCGGGAAAGTCGGGATGCTCCGGGTAGCGTGATGTCGACGTGAAGTCCGACGTGCCGGCGACGCGTGTGCCAGGAAAAGAAGTTGAAAGTTTTTCTCTTGTTTTGTGTCCTCAGCGACGTCAGGCACGCCACGCTGGCGGCGGGCGCCGTCAGCGGGCTCCTGCTCGTCATCATTCTGGCCTTGGTCGTCTTCGTGTCGCTACGGCGACGGCAAATCAAGAGGAAGAGGACCGTGCGGCGCCTCCTGCAGGAGAGGGAGGTGAGCGCTCTACTTCGGGGGTGTGCAAAGCGCGGCCCGCGGTCCGCATAGGGCCGCTTGCGTTCTTCCATTTCCAATATGGAATATGGACGCCTGTGTAGGATCGAGCCCTGCAGCAAATACGCCAGGCCCTAAAAAAGGGCAATAATTGCCTGTGCAGAGCACAAGATGGCAGTATACCGCTACTTTGGTCCAAATGAAACTCCTCAACTCATTTCCACCCAGTTCATTGGCACAAAGTTGCCACAAGATGACGGCAAAGCAATACTGTTGTCCAAATGAAGCGCCTCGTTTCACTTGAATATAGTTCCTTGATATGCTCAGTGTATATGCACTTTGTTGCATTAATGTCACTTTTAATGCTTAATTGACTGATGATCTTATGCTTTGGTTTAAATTGACCCATGTTCGAATTTATAACTCGAGAAAAATATTGACACAAAAAACCTCTTTGTATCTATTTTTTCCAGAATATAAAATATCATAAATCAATCAATGAATGAATAAGTCAATACATAAATAACCCCAGCAGTTCACAGGGGGTTAAAAGTGTGGCAGAAATGTCTCATTTGTCGTCTTATTTACGTATTTGTGCAACGACCTCATTTTATTTGGGTGATTGTTTTTTTCAGTTTTCACAAATAAACGGGAACGTTTTTGCTGGACCGAAGAAACAAATAAACAGGAGGCGTCATTCCAAATACTGCACTGGAGAATCGAAAAATAATATCATGTCCATATTGCTTCGAGTTGCGTTTTTTCACTTGGTTTTCGAACGACTGCGCAGCTGGTGGAGCCGCTGACCCCCAGCGGCGAGGCCCCCAACCAGGCCCTGCTGAGGATGCTGAAGGAGACGGAGCTGAAGAAGATCCGCGTCTTGGGCTCCGGAGCCTTCGGGACCGTCTTCAAAGTGAGCCGCGTCGAATTAGCGCTTAGCCTGTTAGCGAGTCAGCGGCGAGCGTCGTGTGCCTTCAGGGTCTGTGGATCCCCGACGGCGAGAACGTGAAGATCCCGGTGGCCGTCAAAGTTCTCCGGGAGGCCACGTCGCCGAAAGCCAACCAGGAAATCCTGGACGTAAGCCTCGTCGTCTTTCTTCTTCCTTCCGAGCGGCAGCGCGCCTGCTTTCCATTCGGTTGAATTCAGTTGATGGACTAGAAAATAGGCCAAAGAGTGACCGCGAGATGCGTGCGCGTGTTTGCCAGGAGGCGTACGTGATGGCGAGCGTGGACCACCCCCACGTGTGTCGTCTGCTGGGAATCTGCCTGACGTCGTCGGTGCAGCTGGTGACGCAGCTGATGGCGTACGGGTGCCTGCTGGACTACGTTCAGCAGCACCGGGAACGCGTGGGCGCGCAGTGGCTGCTCAACTGGTGCGTCCAGATCGCCAAGGTAGGCCGGCCCCGTACCCGCCTCCTCCCGGGCCCTCCGCTGACGGCCGCGGGACTCTTTCGGCAGGGGATGAGCTACCTGGAAGAGCGCCACCTCGTGCATCGAGATTTGGCGGCCAGGAACGTGCTGGTGAAAACGCCCAATCACGTCAAGATCACGGACTTCGGCCTCGCCAAACTTCTGACGGCCGACGAGAAAGAATACCACGCGGACGGAGGAAAGGTGCGCGTGACGCCGTGCTCGGCTAACACTTGAAGAGCGAACATCTTCCGCCAACTTTTAGCGATCCGCAACGACATTCTTTCCGTCCGCCGTTTTCATTTCAGAGATTTACATCGGACAAACGATGTCACTTTTGCCAGTCCTGCGTACGGGCAAAAGGTCGTTACGGATAGCTACAACTGAATTGGAGAATTATGACAAGTCGGAATCCAATTGAGATGTGGATGTCTTCAACTGGAGTTACAGATAATTCACTCACAGATATCTGCACCTGAATGCACCGCGGCTGTATCTGTAACTCCACTTTGAGATTGCTGCAATTTGATTCTTCGAGTTCAAGACATTTGAAATGTCTAAAGTTACGTTTTAACTACGCAAAGTCAAGTTATAGATATCTGCAACTGGAATTGTAGATAGGAACGTATGTGGTATGTCACCTCACATTTTCAAGCAATAAAACATCTGAAAATAAAAAATGTGCACAAAAACCCATTGCATATCGTACAAAAGTAAAAAAAAAAAAAAAAACAACAACAAAAACATGACAGTTCTGTCTGTATAAACAGATTAAAAAGTACAGCCTACAGCGCCCCCCACTGGCCAGGAAGTGAATCGATTCACAGGAGTTGCCGAATGAATATTGAATCGGAGGTGGCAATATTGCGATGCATCGATCAATCGATATTTTGATCAAAAACCAAGCGAGTGCTACTTCCTGCTTCGTCAGGTTCCCATCAAGTGGATGGCTCTGGAGTCCATCCTTCAGTGGACGTACACACACCAGAGCGACGTTTGGAGTTACGGTAAGTCGCCTTCCACACACGCGCGCGCGCACACACGTCTGCCAATCAAAGCCTTCCGTCGCCCGGCAGGCGTGACCGTGTGGGAGCTGATGACGTTCGGCTCCAAGCCGTACGACGGCATCCCGGCCGGCGAGGTGGCGTCGCTTCTGGAGCGCGGCGAGCGCCTGCCGCAGCCGCCCGTCTGCACCATCGACGTCTACATGCTCATGGTCAAGTGTAAGCGGCGCACCGCGCAAAACCTCTCACACGCGCTACGCCAGTACAAGTACACGTAAAAAAAAAACCCATTCAAAATGCTTAAACTAGAAATATTGATTCAACTCCTTTATGTCAGTAAAAGTGGAAAAAGTACAGACACCGAAATGTTGCACACAAAATACGAGGTCAAAAAGTAACGAGCCCAATTTTCCTCTTGCTTTAATGTATGCATAGAAATAAAGCTAAATAAATAGAATCTTCCTTTTTCGCCAGCAACAGTCCATCGACGAACGAGGGCACGTAGGCCGGCCTCGTCGAATTCAGTCGGCCGCGGCTGTGCTTCGAACCCGTTTGTACAGCTGACCCCTGACCCCTTCTTTTCGAGGTCCAAAAAGGCGGCGGATCAGCCGAGTACGGGGGAGGGGTCGCGGTCGTCCCGACGCAGCGCCGGTGGTTCAAGAAATTCAAACTTCGGACGGCCGTCCGACAATGACCTTCTTTTCAAAATGGCTGACTGGAAGAGGAAAGGCTTCAAACAATTTTTCAAAAATAAGCAAAAATAATAAGTATTTAAGCTACAAACGGTGAAAATCATGAGTAGGTTAAATGAAATTGGGCTCATTACTTTTGGACTGCCCCTTGTAGTTTCCCTCTTTTATTAATTTTCATGACGCTTGTACTGATAATAATTTTGTTGTTTTTAAACCGGGCGGCACGGTGGAAGACCGGTTAGAGCGTCCGCCTCACAGTTCTGAGGACCGGGGTTCAATCCCCGGCCGGCCCCGCCTGTGTGGAGCTTGCGTGTTCTCCCCGCGCCTGCGTGGCTTTTCTCCGGGCGCTCCGCTTTCCTCCCACATCCCAAAAACATGCGTGCTAGGTTCATTGACGACTCTAAATTGCCCGTAGGTGTGAATGTGAGCGCCAATGGTTGTTTGTTTGTATGTGCCCTGCGATTGGCTGGCGACCGGTTGAGGGTGTACCCCGCCTCCTGCCCGATGACAGCCGGGATAGACCCGCGTGAGGAGAAGCGGCTCACAAAATGGATGTTTTGAAAGCAAGCGCTAGCTAGCATTGGCTTGCCCTTGATTTTTTTTCCTCAAAACGACCATGACGTGCTGACAACATCCATAAATTCTGCCATGAATGGGGAATATTTTGCTTTCAAATACCAAATTTCCAATAAAAGTGAAAACTCAAGTAAAGTAGCAATACCTGCCAAGTCAACTGCAGGACAGTGACAAAGTTCGTATTTGTAGTGGAATTTCAAAATCTTTCATGAGTATGAAAATGTCTCACCGGTCTATCCGATCTGAACCCCGGCGGCAACGCTCCAAGAAGCGGAACGCCGCAGCGCACATGTCGACAGTCCGTGTTGCCGCTGTTTGCATTCGCTTTGAAATGATTCACTCGTTTTCTCACTTATTTATTCCTTGCCCGACATATTCATGACTTGCGTATCTATTTTCTTTCTTTCTGTCGTATTTATCTCTTATTATCCTTTGTGGTATCTAGCTTATAGCTTTCATCCTGACTTTTTTTGGGGGGGCGTCTCCTCACGGCAGGGAGCCTTCACGTCGGGAGGCAGGGAGGGCACAATGCGGGGAGCGCCCCCCGGTCCGCCCGCTCGTGGCGCATTTATCTGTGGGGATATGAGGGCTGTGTTCGTGTATTCATCCTGTCTGTTTTTGTCTCTCTGAAGCCCGTTGTTTTGCATTTTTTACGTATTTGATGACTTCACACCACCGCTAAGCGAGAAGGTGACGTCGAGCGCGGCTCGTGTGTCCTCAGGTTGGATGATCGACCCCTCCGGTCGGCCCAGCTTCCGGGAACTGGTCGTGGAGTTTTCCAAGATGGCGCGGGACCCCAGCAGGTACCTGGTCCTGCAGGTAGGTTAGCGTTAGCGTCAGCGTTAGCCTAGCTACAGTGAACCCTCGCGATCGGCGGCAGATGCGGATCACACCGAGCCCTGCTGCGAAAAGTGAAAACTCACTCTGCAAATGTTTGGAATTGCCCATCTTGGTCGTTTAAACTGTTAATATACCCGAAAAGTGTAAGTACCCAAAACACTTGAATACGATTTCAAACTCGTCTCCCAAATCAACAGTTTACAGACGTTTAGATTTTGAAAAATGCACGAGTGTGACGACGCCTGCCTGTACGAGCCCTTGGTCAAAAAAAAATAATCAATTGGCACGCTCTTCCGCTAACAACCCGGGCTAAACTTTGCTCCTCCCTGACACGGAGAGATCTAAGAGCAGTCAAGTGTATCACTTGAACATATTTCCTTGAGACCAATTACTACTTTCCTATTAGCCATGTATTTGTCACCATTTTGTGGCATGGTAGTTTTTCGGGTCGCTTCCGCAGAAACAAATGAAAGCAGGTGAGTTGGTGACTGTGGATCCGTGCATAGGTGAGCGTTCGCTGTAATGACGGCAACCGTGTGCTTTTTTCTTTTCTCTTCAATTATTTTGCCAGTGCGACCCGCCCAGCCCGTCCGACAGCAGGTTCTTCTCGCGGCTGCTCAGCTCGGACGACGCCGACGACACGGTGGAGGCCGAGGAATACCTGCTGCCCTACGAGGGCTCCGGTAACCGTGGCGACCACCCCTGCCGCGCCACGGTACGGACCTCCGTTTCGCTACGGCGCCGCGAGCCGGCCGTAACGACTTTCGCGCGTGCGCAGGCTCATCCCGCGCGGGCCGACAGCGTCGCCGTGCGCTACATCAGCGACCCCACCGGAAACCCGCTCGACAGAGACCACCTCGCCGGACACGGTAAACGCGCGCGCGCGTGCACTTTCGGGACTTGGGACTTACTTGCCGAAAAACCGACGAACGAGAGACTCCACTTGACTTTGTCTTGAACTACGACACGACACGACAGGTTGCATGTTTACATTTGGAAATCTGCATTTTCAAGATAGCGTCCCATTTGTTTGGTTTTTCAAAGAAAGGTTTTTGTCACCTGGCCTGGTAGACACACAAGAATTTTTCATGTGTGACACACCCGACGCATGAAGATAAAAAATCTGCCAGTTTGCACTTTTGGTCGTATTGTGTGTGCTGTGCGCAGATAATCTCAACACAGAACACCACACACACACACGCACACACACGCACACAACAATTTCTGTTCTCACAAAACAGAAAACGGGCAGACACTTCCGGGTACGCGCCGATCCTTGCCGAGTGTTGCCGAAGGGCACGGAGGCGGGCGGGAGTGGTGGAGATACTAAGTAAAAAGACTTCCATCCATCTTGCGTTCCGCTTGTCCTTACTAGGGCGTGCCGGAGCCCATCCCGGCCGTCATCGGGCAGGAGGCGGGTTACGCCCTGAACCGGTTGCCAGCTAATCGCAGGGCACATACAAACAAACAACCATTCGCACTCACATTCACACCTACGGGCAATTTAGAGTTGTCAATCAACGTGCGTGTTTTTGGGATGTGGGAGGAAAGCGGAGTGAAAAGCCACTCAGGCACGGGGAGAACATGCAAACTCCACACGGGCGGGGCCGGGGATTGAACCCCGGTCCTCGGAACTGAGAGGCAGTTGCGCTCGGGTGTTTGACCAGCGTCTTAACAAATGTTTGTTGCAGAGTACGTGAACCAGGCTGAGGGCGGCGCAAGTAGCCGGCCTTCAGACCTCCGCAATCCCAACTACCAAGACTCCGGTCCATTTTGGGACGCCAGCTCGCCGCCTTCCCCGCGGGAGGACGGAAAGGCCGGGCCCCGAGTCCGAGAGGGACCCGAATACTTGAACACGGCCCAAAACTCGCCGCCCCGGGCCGCTAGCCTGGACAACCCCGACTACCGGGCCGACTTCCCGCCTCGGCCGGCGCCCGCCGCCCGGAACTGCGAGTATCTGGGCCTGCCTGCTGCACTGCAGACCTCCGCGTGCTAGGGGGCGCTGCACCTCAATGTCACAATACTGACTTTTTGAGCATCTCACGAGTTTTTGTTTTTCATTTTTATTGCAGAAGTGAAATCAAGAACACATGTGAACAAAGTGAACTTTTTTAGAAATGAATGTTGACCACCCACTGCTCTGTATGTACATAGCTTTAGCATGTAGCATTTTAGTTTTAATTTAAGGTGAAATTGTTGTTGTTGGTGTTACAAAGAAGCACACGCGTAACATAGTTGTTTTTAAGCTTTAAATCAAAGAAGATCATTTCGACGCAATTGAGCTTCTGTCAACGGCGTGGCGCCGCGATACAGCACGAACAACACTGGATAGCCATGAAACGGTTAGGGGAGAGCTGGGTGGGACAGAGTTGCGGTAAGACGCCCGCCCGCCCGCCTTAAGAACATCCTTAAATCTTTGAAAGTTCTAATCTTTTGACTATCAGCATGATATGTACACATGAAGTATGTGTGAAGTTCCGTCCGAAGTAAACATTTGGAGGGTCATTAAATATACCAGACAACAATGTAAAAGCTCCTACAGGGGCGGCCTGGGGGAAGATGCCCTCGGCCCCCCCGGATCCGTACAAACTTGGTACTGAGGCATAATATTAAACTTGCATCCATCCATTTTCCGAGCCGCTTCTCCTCACGCGGGTCGCGGGCGTGCTGGAGCCTATCCCAGCTAACTGCGGGCTGAACTGGTCGCCGGCCAATCGCAGGGCGCATAGAAACAAACAACCATTGGCACTCTCACATCTACGGGCAATTTACAGTCTTCGATCAACCTAGCACGTATGTGTTTGCGATGTGCGAGGAAACCCGGAGAAAAGCCACGCAGGCACGGGGAGAGCACGCAAACTCCGCACAGGCGAGGCTGGATTTGAACCCGCAACCGCACAACTGTGAGACAGATGTGAGACAGGTAAGAACCAGTCTTCCACTGTGCCGCAATATGAAACTTTATTTTCAACCCACATTTTACATAACATACGGAAATAGTTATTGTTTTTAACAACCCTTTGATTATTGCCAATTTTCCAATTAACGGGCCTGTGACAAACACGCATGCATGCATGTGTACAGTACACAGGCTATATATGTATGTATATGTTTGAATCTCAACTGGTAAGAATAAATTTCTTATTGTGTACCTGTGTGTGTGCGTGTGTTTTAATGAGAGGCACTATGGGCACTTTTTGGGTTGTCGCTTTCTAAAGTTTTCCATTAACCTGTGCCACATTCAACATGGCGAACTTGTTGACGTATCCCAAAAGCGGGCCAACCGGCTCTATTTACATTTGATGTGCATGGCCGCAACGCTGAAAATGTTGGTCCGGAAGTGTCTACAATACTCGTTGACGTTAACTTGACATTAGCATTAGCTGCGGACGGCCAAGCGGTCATATAATACGAATTCATAAAATGTTGTTGCGTGTTTGGTCTTCGCGTTTCCTCCGGGCGGTTCGTTCGGCGGCGGGTTTGGCCTCGCTCTCGCCAGGGGGGACAAGAGTGAAAAGTTTGTCCTGCGGACGGCGGCTGTCGCCATCTGCAACAGGTAGCAGCAGCACCAAAGCTAACAGGCTAACGCTTGGAGCTAAATGGCTCGCTTAGCTCGCACTGGGGGACGACAGACGAAAGAAGTCTCCTCCTCGCAAGATGAAACTGCCTTCACATTCATGGAAAAGTTCACACTTTATTCTTTTTTTTTTTAACATAACTCGACCCACTTAAACGTTTGTACGTTCTGAACTGTTCTTACAAATTACTACACTCGCAACAAAAACTAAAACTTACTTTTTATTGCCAGGGTTGCGAGCTATAGCCTTGATACAAAATGCTTCCCTCCGCCAAAAAAACAAAAAACGGACGTTTCCCCCCCTTCGCTTTTAGAAAAAGCAAATGGTAATACTGTAGTTTTATTTCTCCAGATAGCAAACAAGCTTTGAAACGTTTTTTCCTCTCATATACATGATGCATATACTTGCATCATCCTCCACAAAAATAGGAGAAAGACATATTTGTTCTTTACAGGTAATGTGAAAATAAGTTGTTCCTTTCGGGGGGAAAATATCAAATTAACTCATAATAACAATTCTAACAGTCAACAAATAAAGCCATCGGCTGGATGTATTTATTTATTGTTGATTTCAAGACGTGACTCGCCTGCAGGTGATGACCGTTGCCGGCCACTGGAGGGCGTCAGAGTGTTGGACCTGACCCGGTAAGCGGCGCGGGGAGCGATGGCAGAAATGCTATTCGAAGCAACGAGCTACATGTGAAGAATTCAAAAGCAAAAGCAGACAAAGATGGGGGATTTTCTGAATGTCATTTCCTTGCAAAATCTTCAGTTCCAAGAAAATCTTTTACCGCTAGTTGAAAAACAGATAAAAGTCCAACATGTTCACATTACTATGAAATTACACGGAAATGGTAAAAATGATGCTTCGTGAATCGAAAATAATAACAGGTGAGCGTGCTAGAAGGTCAATACCGTGTCGCGAAGGCTCCGTCGTGGCAGTGTCGCCCGCTTTGCGCCCGCCGGGTGAGCCTCTCGTGCCATGTGTTTGCAGCGTCCTGGCCGGACCGTTCGCCACCATGATGCTGGGAGACCTGGGAGCCGAAGTCATCAAAGTGGAGAAACCAGGTGACGTCTTCTCATCCTCAAGTTCATGTCGGAACGCGTTCCACCTTCCAATGAAATCTGATTTCGCTAGACAAAAAACAAATGACATCGAAACAAGTTTTGCTTTTAATGTTTTTCCCTCCTGCAATGTGCTTTAGTTCTCCTCACACCAAACGAGCCTTCAAATGGTTTTTTCCAACTTTTTTTTATCCGACTTTTTTATTAACTTTCTTCAACAGAAATAAAAGTAATATTTTTTTGTCTTTCCAGATAAAGTGAAATAAGCGCTTCAGTAATTGAACATTGCAATTCTAATTCTATTATAATTTGGTGGCTCGGCCGGCGACCTCGATGAGGCAAAGCCAAATATTTGCGGCACATATTGTTTCTGACATGTCATGATGCGGTCGCTGCTTTTGCTCAGTACGATCTTTTCGCTGGTACGCAAAACAACCATTGGTTTCTCGTCTTGTCTGTTTCTTCGCGCGAATGATGATGCGGAGCGCGCGGTGTGTGTCGCTCGGCAGGTGCAGGCGACGACACCCGGGCGTGGGGCCCCCCCTTCGTGGGCTCGGAGAGCGTCTACTTCCTCAGCGTCAACCGCAACAAAAAAGTACGTGTGTGGTGAGGCCAAGAAAAAAAGCTCGGAGCGCTTTTGGTAGATTTATGCGTCAACAGGAATTCACATTGAAAGCAGCAGCGCCTCGCTCGCACTCACAAGCTGTTTTTTGGGCAAATCATGTTCCACCTCTATTGAATTGAATACACTACAAAGACAAAGACAAGATATTTCATGTTCAAACTGATCAACTTGATTGTTTTGAGCAAATAATCATGAACTTAGAATTTGATGGCTGCAACACGTTCCAACACAGCTGGGACGGGCAGGCTCATGTTTACCACGGTGTTACGTCACCTTTTCTTTGCACAACATTCAAGAAACGTTTGGGAACCGAGGACACGAATTGTTGAAGCTTTGGAGGTGGAATTCTTTCCCATTCTCGCTCGATGTACAGCTTCAGCCGTTCAACGGTCCGGGGTCTCCGTTGTCGTGTTTTACGCTTCATAACGCGCCACACATTTTCGATGGGAGACGGGTCTGGACTGCAGGCAGGCCAGTCGAGTGCCCGCAATCTTTTACGACGAAGCCACGCTGTTGTAACACGTGCAGAATGTGGTTTGGCATTGTCTTGCTGAAATAAGCGTGAAAAAGACATTGCTTGGATGGCAGCATATGTTTTCCTCCAAAACCTGTATGTACCTTTCAGCATTTATGGTGCCTTCACAGATGTGCGAAGTGCCCCATGCCATTGGCACTAACACAGCCCCATACCATCACAGAGGCTGGCTTTTGAACTTTGTGTCCTGTGGGATGTTCCGAACACGTGTTTGATGAGCATTCCGCAACTTTTCTCAGTCTTTTTGGCCACCTGCCTGTCGGAGCTTGTTTGGAACGTGTTGCAGCCATCAAATTCTAAGTTCATGATTATTTGCTCAAAACAATCAAGTTGATCAGTTTGAACAGGAAATATCTTGTCTTTGTATTGTATTCAGTGAAATATAGGTTGAAGCTGATTTGCAAATCATTGTATTCTGTTTTGATTAACGTCCCAACTTCATTGGAATTGGGCTTGTGCTTGCAGAGCGTCGCCGTGGACCTCAAACATCCTCGAGGAGCACAAGTCGTCCAGGAGGTAAAACGCTTTCGGGTCCAATGACGATCACATTCAAATAATCAGAAAAAGACATAAGATTACGTAAGATTTTCATTCAAGTTTTGTTCGTTTATTTGATGTGAAAAAAAGAAAGATACTTCTAATGAACACCAAAGTTTCTTTATATTAAAAATAATGCCTGGCTGATACGGGTTTTATGAGGCCGATTCCGATATTCGGCAGAATAATATTCATCGGCCGATTAATAAAAAAATATATAAGGAATAATAAGACTGTTTTTGGGATCCCTTAATGCTTACAACAATAAAGGTATGACTTACAGGCAAGACATTTGACTCTTAAAATACTTTGTCCTTTTAGTATTTGTTTAACTTTACAACAGAGAGAAAAATTGGCAAAAAAAAACAACCGATTGATTTTTGTCGATTTCTGAACGTCATTATCTTTGTCTTATCAAGTGGTAATGTGTTCAAAAAAAGAAATTGTTGGTTGATTCATTGTAACAAAAACATTTTTCCATCGGTTTTTAGAAATCTTTGAGCTCCTTTCTGCACGAGCGTTTTGCCAGCGGTCGTCTACGCTAAGACGACTTGAGATTTCGTTGGCATTCGAAGCTCAGCGGTCACCAGGGAAACGTGACGCGCTAACATGTTGACAACACGCCGCCGACGTGGATTGTGTGTTGCGGTTTCAGCTGGCGGGCGCGTGTGACGTGATGATGGAGAACTTCCTGCCGGGCAAACTGTCTGCGATGGGCCTGGGATACGAGGAGCTCAGCAAACGGAACCCGGCGCTCATCTACTGCTCCATTTCAGGTGCTGCCCTCTGTAGGCCGGTCTAGCCCTAACCCTTTAGCGCCGGGAGGGAAACAAATCCTGGCGCCGTGCGCGGTCGTGACTGACCTGGAGTTTGTCCCAGCTGAATTTGTCCGTGAGACGGGGTCACGGTGGATTGGTTGCCAGCCAATGAAAAGGTGTTTAAGAGTGGAGAAAGGCTTTGTAAGAGTAGGGTAGAGGCTGACAGGAGGCTCATACATAAATCATTTCCAAACAAATAGGTGGTCGCTTCTCTGCGGGTTTCACCTCGTTTCTGAAACGAGGGCTGACGTGTAGCGTGATGGGAACGGTCGCCACTTAATGCGCCGCGACCGCCGCCGCCTCATCCGCACCGGGTGCTGCCGAATCTGCCGTGAACGACTGGTCAGGGGTTTCGGGGCCCATCAGCGAGTTTAAAAAAAAAAAACGATAACCGGTCACTGATCTGATCACAAGATGGAGCAATGTGTCCATTTCAATGACTTGTCCATTTACTGTATCTTCAAAAGTATTCTCGAGTCAGGTCAAACCAACATTACAACATGACAGAAATAATGAGTGCTTGCTTACTGTAATTAAATGACTTCACACACCCCGAAACGTTAGCGCATGAGTCGACATAACGCCGGCATGTTTACGTACGACCGTTAGTGCTAGCGCTAGCTTGCTAGCCTACACAACTAGCGAACCGTATCGTATTAAAAGTACGTAAATGAAATTAAAGTCTTCTCCCACCAGCGCACGTTTTCCCCCTTCGGTTCTTAGAATACACTTTGTGCGATCCGCTGTTGTTGTTGTCGTCGCCATGGTAACGGGTGTATCCGGTCACGTCTGAGTTGACAAGATAAAGCCCGGCGATCGTAAACGACGGTATCGGAATACAAGATTTGATCGCAGTCGTCTGACAGAGTGCAAACGTGAACGTGCAAATTTGTCCCGTCCGGCCGTTGTCTGTCTCAGACGTGTTGTCCGTCCCGCACCGCCGACATGTTTTAAAAAAAAAATGACTTTATTGGCGGTCAGGTATTTACAGTACTACGTCAAAAGACACGCGGCAAGGCTAAAAATAAACCAGCTTTTGGATTCAAATATACTGTCCACGATGGCCACGCGGCGTAAATGTCATTTGCGGAGTCGATCAAATCGGCCGATCGGCATAAAATGCTAATTATCGGCCGATACGATCAGTTGAGCGTAAAGTCTATTCATGACGTAATGGTGTGGCACAAACGTCTCCACTCAGGAGAACTGTCGCCAACTCATTTTGTTGTTCCGTTTCTATCCCGGCGCTGCCCGAAAATAATCACAGTTCCCTCATGAGATCAAAAAGTATCCATTTGTTGCTAAAAGCTGCGAGCTAATGTCATTTAGTGAACCCCTGTTTATGGCGGGCGTTACGTTCCAGACCCGCTTGCCATAAGTGAAAATATACATGATTAAAAAAAAAGAGTTTTGAGGGTGGCGGTTCTCCGCGCGCTTGTGGGTGTTTTCGCCGACTTCCTGCCACATTCCCAAAATGTGCATATTAGGTTCATTGAGGACAAGAAATTGTTGTCGTGGTTTCCATCAGAGGGCTTATGAAACTGAAAACCATATTCAGTCAAATGGTTAGCCACTTAATTGTATTGTTTCCAAAGCCCAATCCAATTGAATTCGGGACGTTGTGTAAAACTGGAATAAAAACAGATGATTTGCAAATCCACTTCATCTTCAAACTGATGAACCTTATTGTTTTTTTGTTTGTTTATTATTCTCTCATTTTGAATGCGATGCCTGCAACATGTTCCATAAAAGCTGGGAAAGGGGCAACAAAAGAGTGGGAAAGTTGAGGGATTTTCCCAAACCACCTGTTTGGAACATTCCACAGGTGAGCAGGTTAATTGGAAACAGCCGAGTGTCACGATTGGGTATAAAAGCGAGCGTCCCGAAAGGCGCAGTTATTGACCAGCACGGCTGGGGCGAGGCTCGCCGCTTTGTCAACAACTGTGTGAGCAAGTAGCCACACAGTTTCATACAGTAACCTCGCAAGGAATTTAGGGATTTCATCATCTGCACTCCAGAATAGGATCAAAAGATTCCGAAAATCCCAAAAGTTGCGCGGCTGGTCTGAAAAGTGGCCAAATCTAGCAACAAAATGTGCAGCTCTTGGTTGCCATGCTCCTACTGGCCACCAGATGGCGTCAGTGGCTGGCCCTCCACTTCTCATGTTTATTAGCACATAGCCGTCAAGTTTCATCAATTACCCACAATGCACTGAAAGCTATTCAGACAGGCACCTCAAGTCACAACTCTCACTCTGATTGGTTCGCCACGCTAGGCCACCTCACGTGACCTTTGTGTGTGTGTGTGTGTGCGTGCGTGTGTGTGTGCGCAGGTTACGGACAAACGGGGCCTCAAAATCAAAGCCCGGGGTACGACTCCATTGCCTCAGCTGTGTCCGGGATGATGCACATCACCGGGCCAGAGGTCAGACAGGCGTTCGTGCGTGCGTGCGTGCGCGCGCGCGCGAGACGTCCCGTGACGCAGTTTTCGTGCGGACAGGACGGCGAGCCGGTCCGGCCCGGCGTGGCCATGACTGACCTGGCGACCGGCCTGTACGCCCACGGCGCCGTCTTGGCCGCCCTGCTGCAGCGCCGGCGCACGGGGACTGGTGCGCACGTCGACTGTGACCTGCTGTCCTCTCAGGTAGCGTGCGTGCGCGTGCGTGATGGATGATTCCCGAAGAGTGCTCTGCGTGTAAACCAGCGCTTTGGAGAGTCTAAACACACAAATCAATATTTTCCGCACATCAAAACAAATCGTGGCTTATCGTTAGTTTTGCGGACCGCGGCGCCTCCCGGAGTGCGTTTTGATTTGTGATGTCGGGGCGTGCACTTTGTGCGACAGTGTAGCTTTTAAAAGAGTGTTTTATATCCCACGCCGGCAGCACGGTGTAAGAGTGGTTTTCACATCTGTCTCGCAGTCCAAAGGTTGGAGTTCAAATATGGGGTGTGACCTTTTTGTGTGACTTTTGCACGTTTTCCGCACGCTCGCACGGGGTTTTCCTCACACTCTCTAAAAACATGCATGTTAGGGTCGAGGTTAGGGTTTGAGCTTCACAAACTCATGCCAAAGCTGGATCGTGCTCTGCTGCCATCTTGTGGGTTGGATAGGCAATTATAAACCGTTTTGGGGGTACATCAGTTACTCACAGATTTTTGCTGGCGGGCTATAAATCAGGGGACACAGAGAGATTGTTCCAAGAACGCGCTCATAATCTGAACGTCAGTTTAGTACAACTACCTCAATAGGAATTAAAAAGTTTGTATTCCAAAAACAACATGACATGAAGTGAAATATTTTTCAAGAAAAAAGTTGGAGGGCATCACGGTGTGACCGCTTAGCACATCTGCCTCACACTTGTGAGGTTGCGGGTTCAAATCCGCCCTCGCCTGTGTGGAGTTTGCGTATTCTCCCCGTGCCCGCGTGGCTTTTCTCCGGGTACTCCGGTTTCCTCCCACATCCCCAAAACATGCGTGCTGGGTTAATTGGAGACTCTCAATTGCCCGTAGGTGTGAATGTGAGTGCCAATGGTTATTCGTCTATATGTGCACTGCGATTGGCTGGCGACGGGTTCAGGGTGTACCCTGCCACTCGCCCGGAGTCGGCGGGGATCGGCGCTAGCACGCCCGCCGCCCGCGTGAGGACAAGAAAATGGATGGATGGAAAAGTTAGTCTTTACAACAACAAATACGCATTTTGTCGGGACAGGACCGCTCTTCGTCGTCTGAAAGGGGCTCGTGATTGGCTGACGACAGGTCCATTTTTTGTGGATTTGTTCCAATTCAGCTGGGATGGAATCCAGCGACGACGACACGGCGAGCGCCACCCTAGAAAACGGAAGGAGGGATGCGCTCGCGTCCGAGTCGAAGCTTTAAATGTTCCCTTCGTGCTCCCGCTGATGAGCCGGGGTCAGAGCGCGGCAGGGTTGAGCTCCGCCGTCGTCATGCTTTGCCCACAGCAAAGACTCCGCGCCGGGCTGCGGCGCGTCTGTGCTGGTGACTCAAAGCGGCGGTTTTCCTCACATGTGGCGTGGCGCTCGCACGCCGCGGGCCTCTTCCTCCTCTTCTCGTTCTTCTGCTTTCACGCGAGCGCACACTTGAAACGCAAGCCGGCGCAAACGCAAACCAGACCGTTTGTGTCGACATCCTCATCCTCGTGACGAGCGCCTCGGCTCCCGCGCCGTCTGCCGTCGTGAGTTCATCGCGGGCCGGATCACCTCCGCTTTCCGCACGACGAGTCCTCCGCTCGCTCCCTGTCCTCTATTTAACCTTTCTTAGGCAAACTTCGCTCGGAGGTGGGCGAGGGCAAAAAGTCACAGGTTTCGGGGTGAAATTTCAGAATGAACCTGAAATGCACTGTAACCTTTCCCCGCTACGACCTCTTAGCCATATCGCATTGTCGAAACGTATAGCGGTACCGAGGGGCGCTTGACGTAACGCGGCGTCGGCTTTAGCGTCTTACTTTGCTTGATTACGATATTTGCCGGAAAAAAAATTCCCATAACCGATGAATCGGCCGAATAATTTCCAAACTACATAATGAATAAAGCCGCTTATTTTTTGGTCCCTTAAATCTTCGAAGAAGAATCAATTTTTAATTACAGGCGGAACATTCGATGTGCTTCGGGAGTCGGGAATTCATCCTTCACCGTGATTGGCTCAGCCCCGATGCCCGGTTGTGCTTGTGAGCCGCAGGTGTCGTGTCTCAGCCACGTCGCCGCCAACTTCTTGAACGGCGGCAAGGAGGCCAGGCGCTGGGGGACGGCCCACGAAAGCATCGTGCCCTACCAGGTGACCTCACGTGACCTCCGCTGTCTTCACCGGACCGCTCGCAGAAAAGGATCCATTTCATTTGGAGTGGCATTGAAATGAAAGGACAACAAAAAAGGAGATGGCCTCTGTTCAGTCATCAGATTTCCCAAATTCTGCCAGGCTGTGTTAACCCGACCGACATGGATGTTTTGAGGCCGATAGCACGATGGTTTTGATATGTAGCACAATACAATTCGGATAACTAATTAATCGGCCACTTATTGGCAAAAAATCGGTTGGAATGTCTTAATGGGTCAAAGAAAATCTGCTGATATGGAATTGAAATCAGCCGAGCAACGAATCGGTCAGGCCCTAAAGGGTCTTTGAGGGGGTGTCGATAGCGCGTGGCTTTCGGCCGTTCGGGCCAGGTCTCTTTCTTCACAGAAAAAGTTTACACAACTGCTAGTTTGTGCACATTGATTTCATGCAACACAACTGACTCATTGAATTAAGTTGCTGTATTTAGGCGCAGTGCAAAAACTGTACTTTTCAGTAATAATCTTGTTTTTGGCTGAACACTAAGCTACTGTGTTTGAATGTGGGTCATTATGGTGCTACTCGGTGTCAAACGTTTGGCAACCAGTGTTCTAGATTGTTCCGTGTGTTTCTGCGCGTCAGGGCTTCCAAACCAAAGACGGCCAAGTGGTGGTAGCGGCAGTGAACGACCGGCAGTTCGCCCGAATGTGTCGGGTACGTCGACACGTCTGCGCGGTGTGCGCTCCTGACGGTCGTCGTGGCGATCGCGCTCGTGACGGTTTGCGTCTTTCAGGTTTTGCGGCTTCCGGAACTCGGCCGGCAGCCTCGCTACTCGACCAACAAGCTCCGAGTCCAAAACCGTCGACAGCTGGTGCACGCGCTGGGGCAGAGGTACGCACGCACGCACGCACGCACGCACGGGGGGCCCGTGTCGGAGTCGGCGCTCGAGCGACCGGTAGAGCGCTGTTTCCCAACCACGGCGATCTCAATCGATTACCTTTGTAAACGATTGAAAGAAGCGATGCATAACTTGGCGAGCGCGGGTCGATGCCGTTGGATTGTGGGAGTATAAATCGATACAGCGATGTAATGCCCAGAACACGCCGAGTCTCACGCCGTTTTGTTGAATTTGCTCGCGACGACGGTACTCGGATAGCGAGCGCCACGGACGTATTTAAGTCGCCGGCGGTTACGAATCGTCCTCTTCCTCGCGGAAAATCCTTGTCTCCGGCGGTCGGTTGCGCCCCGTTTAAAGGGAACGAGAGGAGCCGGCCGGATCGGTGGCGAAGAAAGTCGGCTGTGAACGCACCCATAGTGGCGTGGCCCGCCCGCAGAGCCGTCGGCTTGCCCTCGTCTGCAAAGTTACCGACATCGATCTGACCCGCCTCTGGCGCACGGTTTGCGGGATTTACGCCAGTCCCGAAAATAGGGCCCATTGCGACAGCAATGTGGATTTTCTTGAGCCTGATGCCCATTCCGATATTTGCCAGAAAACAAATTCCGATAACCGAATAATTTCAAAAATATAAGATGACAGGCTGCACATTTGACTGTTTTACAAAACTTTGTCCTTTAGTCTTTCTTTAACTTGACAACAGAGAGAAAGATTGGCAAAAAAAGAAATCATTTTTTTTCCTTGTGAATGTTTGTTGTCATTATCTTTGTTTCAAGACGTGAAAAGAAAACTGGCCAAACAAATCGGTCCATTTTTTTGTGATTTGCAAATCGGTTAACGCGGCCTTAGTGCATTTGTGAGGAAATTGAGAGAAAATCCTGCTTTTTGTGACATTTCCGTTTGGCGGTGTGCTGTGAGACTTTTCGAATGTCAAATGGACTCAATGAAGGTTGGGAAACGCCGCGTTGGAGTGCGCCGAACTTTGTCCTCGCAGACCTTTCACACTGCTCGCCGTTTGGCAGGTTTCTGCAAGAGACGACGGCCGATTGGCTGAGACGCTTTGAAGGCTCAGGTGTTCCCGTCGGACCGATCAACAGCATCCGTCAGGTCTTCGCTGACCCGCAGGCAAGTGTGTGCGTGCGTGCGTGTTCCTTCTTATGGAGTAAAACCACATGAGTCACTTCTTGCGCTGCACAAACTCATCTTGTGTGTGCGTGTGTGCAGAACAAAGCAACAGGACATATGGTGTGTGAGTGCGCGTGTGCGTGTGAACAGCCATGTTTATGCGTGTGTGTCGTGTTAAAGCGGAAGGGTTAAAGCAAACCGTGTAGTGTGAAAACAACATGCTAATGTTAGCATGTTAGTCACCAGCATGTGAGCGTCTGCGGAATGTTCCTGAATGTTCCGAGACTTGCGACAAGTTCGACTTGAATGTTTTGTGGAGAACAGCTCCCGCTGCCACCTGGCATGGCGCTGCCATATCAAGGCTATGATTCAGTGTGTGCGTGTGTGTGTGCGCGTGTTTCTCCGAGCAGCTCATCTGCCTGTAGAATCATGAAAGTACCAACTTGTTTTCTCCATCTCACTTTGTATTTGTTTTCCCTCCGAGCGGACCCGTGCCCCGAGTTGTGTCTCACAGGCTTCGCAGCCGCGATGAATCGTGCGTGCGATGTCTCATAGTCGAAGTGTCGATCAGGTGCGGGAGACAACGAATGCTTGACTGGCGAGTGTTGAAAGTTGGAAACTGGCGGCCTGAAAGTAAACATGTCACGGCCAACTTGTGCACAGCTGATGCGGCAAAACTTCTGCGTATGAAATTTGGAGGCGGCCGCATCCGCCTAATTCCGGGCCACCTCTGACATCATGAACACCGTTATGATCTGATCAGTAGTGTTGTACTGTTGGGATATTATACAGTTGTACGGCGCGGCGCTGCATCGTAAATAGTTAAAAGTCACTCCTGAGCTGCTCTAAGTGCTTTTTGCACAATTTGTCCAAAAACTTTTTCAAAAAATGTACCGGCATTACCAGTGACTGTTTTTGTCAACGTCTTCGTGTCTCCAAAGCGTTCTCTGTTGTCGTACTCGAGCGGCTCCAATTACCGGAGACAAATTCCTCGTGTGTTTTTGGGACATACTTGGCAAATCAAGAGGATTCGGATTGCGGAGCGGTGCGCGGATTTTCTTACCCTTCTGACAGACAATGCGGTGGATTTTCAAACGGGTCAATATTGTTTCTTTTGCAACCAAGCACATCTGATTTCACAGAAAAAAAGGATCTTCAATGAGCGTTGTGCCTGAGTTTATCGCAAAACGAGTGTTTTTCCAGGTTGCACATGCGCGCTTATGCCAGAGATCGCAGCGGGCCATGAAACCTCCCGATATTATTAGACCGTGTTGAATATGCCGCTCGACCAAATTATCATCCGCTCCAAAATACGAGTTGGAGATGGGGGGGGGGGGGAGCAGAGGAGGACTTTTGGTCATCTTCTTTGCTGATTGAACGGTGCACAAAAAACCAACAACAATCGCTGGTGTTCTTTGCTCCTTCTCATTTCATCTTTTTGACTCCTCCAAATAGACTTGTACTCTGCCGTGTGTGCGTGTGTGGTGTGTTTTGGCGGCGTAGGGGCTTCTTGCAGTCGGGGGGGACGTGGCCGCCCCAAAGAAAAGTCTGGAAGTCATTTGGCGAGCGTCCTGGTCTGGCGTCAGCGTTGGCAGCGCAGTTCTCGCTCGCAGCTTCCTGCGCTTCGCTGTCATCCGCCTTTCAGCGTCGGACATTTTCTTTTTCCATTTCTTCAGCTTTGCGGCCTCGTGTAGATTTCCGTCGGTCGCTGGAAGTCCCGCGGCGCCCGTGAACCTCGCCGCGGCGACTTTATTAACAGCCGGCTGATGCGCAGGCTCGCTTTGCTCTCGCCACAAAAGTTCAGACGAAGAAGTCGCCCAAATTTTTAGGTCCGCGTTGTCCTTCTCGGCTTGTCGTCTCCCTTTTTACGAGCGCGAGTCCTCCATCCAGTAGCTGTCATCTCAAATATGCAGCTAAATATGGCTTTAATATCCTGACCGCTGGAGGCGCGTGTGATTTATCCCGGCTGAAAGCTAAACAACTCCGAGGTGGACACTGGACGTAAATCAGCTGCGTTCTCCGCGCAGCTAAAAAAGCAAACGTGCGTCCGCGCTCGTCCTCGGCGACCCTCGGCACGCTCCGCCGACCCCTCCGCAAGAGTGCGACCGCCTCGCTCAAGGGCCGGCGGGGCTCCTCGTGCCTTTTTTTGGCCGTCGAACGTGTGACGGGCGCCAGCGTGCGTACCTTTGCGCCGTCTCGTATTTGAAATACAGTCTTTCGCTCCTCTTTGCTGGGACACGGCCGCTATAAATAAACTTTATTACGGTCTGGAAACTGTCAAATAAAGCGAAGTTGCAGTAAAATGTTGCCGCGCTGGCGTCCAGCGAGCTCCTGGGTCGCGGGGACCTCACGCCGACTCCTCCGCTCACGTCTTCATCAGAGGTCAAACCGTCACGTCGGAGCTTCCGGACGACTTGTGCGAGCGCACGCGGAACGTGGCCACCGAGCCAAAAAGAAGGCGGACGGAATCTCGGCGCTCAACATTCCGTAACGTCCTCGACGTCTTCATCGGGCGACGACGACGTCGCCTACGGACTGAATCAAATCACAAAAAGTTGGCGGTATCGGGCTTTTCAAGATGAACCTTAAATGCAGGTGAACTTCATTTGACCTTTTTGGTGCTTTTTGCACAGCTGAATGGCCAAATTCGCAACAGGTGACTGTCTGAAAAGAATATCGTGATTAGGGAACGATCCCGACCGCGGTCGCTGCGTTGGGGATCTTTCCCTCGTTCCCGACGGACGTTTCTTAGCGGACATCTCGGGGAACCGTCGAAGTCCACCGTACAGCATCTCGCCGCGAGGGAGCTCACTTTGACGATCGACTCGGAGAGCCCCCCGTATCGGACTCGGAACTTGTCAGCAGATCGGAGAAGGGCATAGCAGACGCAATGAAAGGGTCCGGCGGATACGTACAGGATGTGTACGACACGGCGTTGATTTTCTGGAGGCTATAGATGTCAAATCAAAGGCGACCCCCAAAAATGCATCCATCCGTTGTTCACCATTCTCGGTGTGTTGAAGTGGCCGTTCCAAACTGACTCATCATTTTGACAGTCTTTCATTTTTGGGGGCAATTGTTTCTTCTGTAACGATTGATTACCTGATTAGGGCATTTTAGGTTCATCCTGAAATTTCCCTCCAAAACCCTAACCTATATGCTAACTCCCCAAGAGTTAGCATATATGGCCCAGCGGTCGCTTTCCCACTCCCGTTTCTCCTCACACTCCGGATCATTGTAGAAGGTTCTCTCCTCTCCTTCATCATCTTGAGCTTTTTGTGCTTTATTGTCTGATGTACGGTGAGTGCGCTGAATCTGTGTTTGTTCACCTGTCAGCACTCAGCGTTTCGTGAGAAGGAGCAAATCATCTCGGTGTCGTTTTTTGGCTCGTTGGCGCTCTTCGCTGACGGCTGAACGACCTGTTCTGTTTTCACACTAATTGGAGGCAGCCGGTTTCTTTCTAAAGACACTCGTACCTCAATTAGCTCCTTGGAGAACATTGACACTGACGCGCTCATGAGCGTGCACTGCGTCAGGAACGTCCGTGTCACGCAGGACTTATTTTAGGAAAGGGTTTATCTTCGCCTCTTCTTCTCGATGTGCCGCCGGGGTCACAGGTCACGTATGCGGAGCAGAAAGAGCAAACCCGGCTCTCGCACTCGAAAGCGACAATATTCGTACATTTGAGTTGGAGAGTAAGGTGGCCTTGCGACACGCTGATGATGTCACGGCAGTTAGCGGCGCTGTAACGATTCATCCACTTCATCGAGATATCGATTTATATTCCTACGATCAAATTACATCCGTCTGTGCTCGGCAAGTTAGCTTTCCGGTGGAAAATACATCGATTTCAAATTGTTTTAACAGTTCATCGATTGTACCAATACGAGCGCACGGCAAACTTTATAGGGATGCGTGTGCGCGTGACTCACTTGGGTGCGCGTTGAAGCCTTTCAAGCCAGTTTAGCTCGCTAGCCGCCGACATTCTTGTGAACATTGTTTGCGTTTGCGATCAACAACATCACGCGTTTATCGGGATTGTCGTGTGACGACGTGTACAGTCGGAATGCCGAGAGCGTTGCGTACTGTGCGACCGTCAAAGAAATATTTGTCGCTTATTGAACGGGACGGGACACCTGCTAACCACCCAAATACAAAATGAAAACACGGACTGAATTCAACTCATCAGTCAAGGTATCACTGTAGCCGTGTCAAATTTGCATTTCGAAACAACAATACATTGGGCATAACAGAAGACGCCACCGCTAGACTTTTAAGTTGAAGGAACTGAACTTGAAGTTGAGGAGAAGAATCTTGCCGGTTCTGGACTACGAGGGGGTGGGGAGGGGGGGGGGGGGGGGGGGGGGGGGGGGTGACGCCTTGTGGTCCAAGAAGAAGTGTTGTCACAGCTGGATGGCGAGCGTCACGTTTGGATCCGAGTGAAAACATGAGAGGCTTACGGGGCTGATCCCGCTCCCATCAGTTGCCATGGCGACGCTCGGCTGCCAGAATCCACAAAGCGGCTCCGGGTCACCGGCAGGCCACGCGAGTTAGGTGACACGTGCGAGACGGCCGAGCGAGTGCGCTTGGCGATCGCGGCGGGAGCGGGAGGAGGACCCGACGAAAGAAGCCGACCACCTTGCGGACGCTCGAGAGGCGCCACGGATCGTCCGCGGGCCGCCCCAAACGAACTCCGACAGAGGCGGCGACACACTCTGTACTCAAGTCAACGTATAGATGCGACTCTGATTCAACCCTTCTTGACTTCAGTCAAATATAAAAGAATCGAGACTCTCAAATGTAATCGATGACAAAAGTACATTTGGCACAACATCAACAACAAAATCACATTTAGGATTTCTCAAAACGAGTCTCCGTCCACATGCTGGCTGTTATGACAGACTTTCCTCCACCCCCCCCCCCCCCCCCCCCCCCCTCGCTCTTCCTCCTTCTCTACGTTACGGCCATGCGCACTCGTGGCCGACAACGAGGCGCTCTAAATGGAAGACATTTTCCGGCAATAGGCATAGCTCGCTACAACCATACATAACTACGTAGAGTAGTTGTCAGTGTCTTTGCACACGTTTCCAGCAGTGATCTTCAAACGTGTATTATTAGATTCAAATCTCTGAATTCACGTTACAGGGTCTGTAACACGAGAAGCTGGTGGCCGGCACGAAACAATGCGTTTGCCATCGACCGCTCATCGAACAGTTCTCTCCACGGGTGGTGATCTCGCTTCTCCGAATCTGTTGCGGCTCCCCGGTTCACGATCCCGGCGCTACTGTCCTGGTTTTTCTGCCTTGTAAGACCTCAATCAAGAGGTCAGCCGCGCTTTTTAAAGCTGTCGTCATTCATTCAGGTTGAAAACGGCGACGAGCCTATTCTTACAAAGTAGGGAGGAAAACATGCAGGTATCTGTTTTCAAATGTCAGGATTAAAAAGTAAAAAGCGGTCAGGAAAACAAAGAAGTACAGTACAGCTACCTGAACAATGTACTTTTAAGGTGCAGTAACAAAGTATTTCTACTGCGTTACTTCCTACCACTGAACTCTAAGCGCACAGATCAAAAAACCAAATCCTCCAGCATGTTGCTGCTAACGTGCTAACGACATGAGCGTGGCTTCAGGTTGTCCGAGAACCCCACCGGGAAGAAGCTTTCTTGCGCTTCTGTCGGGCGGGGGTGGAAGCCCGCAAGGAGCAAACTTCAGGCCCTGCTGACGCACAGAGGCGGCGTGACAAATTTGGTTTTTTGTCAAAAAGTGCTTGAATGAGACATTTTTCTGTGAGGGGAAAACATCCTCCCGTGGAACTTGGGTTTCAGGTCACACAAACACACTCGGCGTGCCAGGCCAAGCAAAAGCTGAAGAGCGAGTTCGTGTTGACCTGCATGCTCACAAAATCAAGTCGACCTGCTTGTTCTGCAACCCGGCAACCGGAAGGAGACGCTTCCAGATCCGGAAAGAGCTTCAGTTCCCGTTTGAGTTCATCGGGAAGCGAGCAGGCGTCCCGACCAACGAGCGCGAACATCATTCCGAGCCGTTGAAACTTCTGGCGGCTGGGGAATCGAACCTTCGGCCTCCCATTCAGAGCGCCGCGCTGCAGGAATGCACATAATGAAATGAAAATGTGTCTGCATACTTTCCCATGGAGACGGCGGAGGAGGGAGGAGGCTCCAATTAAAGGCTGACACCGTAAACAGACGGCCGGGCATCGGGACGGCTGAGTGGCAAACAAAAGCGCTCGGGCTGTTTGTATTTCACGTGTTATTTTTGGAGGTTTGAAAGGTGTTTTATGTAACTGGAAGCTGCTAACGAGCTCAAATACCGAAATACAAAGAGCGCCAGACAAAGCGGACTCTCTATTTTTGACTCATCCGCTGCTCGTTAAGCCGAATACCAACAATGTCGCAAGGTGGCATCGTCACGTGACGCCCGGTTTGATGACGCCATCAGCGCCGCCATCAAAGCGTCCGCACTCTGCAAACGGTTGTTGTTGTTGTTGTTGTTGGCGGCGGCGATCCCGCGCCAGGTCGCAGGCGACGCTCAGCCGCCGTCCCTGTTCCGATGGCAATAAAAGATCGTAATAAAGACGCTTGAGACAAAACCGATAACAATAAACCAAAGCTGGAGGTGGACGCGGAGTGCGGCGGGATGGATGGAAAAAAGCTGAGCAGGATCCTCGAGAGCGTGGCAGCTGATGGGAGACGAGCCCGCTGCGCCCACCAGCTAGCTAGCGAGCTAGCACCGAGAGAGGTGTAGCCCAGCCCCGGTTCTACCGGCGATGGATCCCGAGTCAGGGTCAACCATTTCAAGTTTGTGGAGGGGGAAGCAGCAGCCGCAGCGCGCCAACGTCATCTCTTTCCCGGCTTTTGTCCGCGTGTCACGGCTGTTCAGCAGGATGGCGCGCTCGCCGCTCGGTGGCTCCTTTCTAGCGGGGGAACACTGCGGTGTCTTTTTTGCTGGAGCGGAAGAGCGAGACAAATTTCTCGCGTGTTTTCACATGCTCGGCCAATAAAGACGCTCGTGATTCTGATTGGATAGCAGGCTCGTGAGCTCGTCTATCCAACCTCATGTGCTCAGGGCTAATAGCTTGGGATTATGAAGCTTCAAAGAAAGCTGATGACGCTGAAATACGAATTCATTCAAGGGACGCCGCATCAGCCTCTCACTCTGTCGCACGCTGAAGAATTACACTCGGAGTCGGAGGAGTCTCGAGCTTTCAAACGCGCTCGCTCAGATGTCGTGATGCAGGCCGAGCCCGCATGGACGCGAGTGGCCATTTTTCTTTTTTTTTTTTTACCACACGTCTGCAACAACTTGTCAGCTTGTTTTGTTTCGGGAACCGTTAAGGATCTTCCTGACGGGGCCTGCGTTCGTTGACTTGCGAAGGAGAGAGCGCATCGGAACAGGCATTCGCAACTGGTGGATCGGGACCTTAAAGTCTGTGGCGGGCGCGTTCTCGGTGGATCGCCGACAAATTGTTCCCAAAAAATATACGATATTTTGAAGTGGAGTTCATTTAAAAGAAAAAACATTTGTCGTTTTACCACTCCCACATGCTTTAAACATGATTACAAGGCAGTTTCTAAAGTATTCTGTGCTTCTCACACACTCGCTTGCACAGTTCTCCAAATAAGAGGCAAGGCGTGTTTGCTTCAAGCTGCTTATTTGTCACTCTGAGTGGAAGTTTAGTGGAAAACTGAGACATGACGCAAAAGACGGTCATCCATCCATTTGCTTTAGCACTTGGCGGGTGAGCTGGAGCCCATCCCGGCTGAGCTTGGGCCAAAGGCCGGGTACACCCTGGAGTGGTCGCCAGGCACAATGGAAAATGCAATATTGTATGTCGAAACACCAAAATGTTCAATCAAACCATATTTCGTCTAATGGAAGTGCTAGCTTAATGCTTGCGTATAAAGTGAAACAGCATCGACGGGCTTGCGTAGATGGCACGATAATTGTAACCTTTAAACAACTGAGCAGCGACACACACAGTGGAGCTCATAGTAGGAGCCCTTCTTTGCGTCTTCTTCACATCTTCCAATAGAGCTCAGTGCTGCCTGGCATCTTGTGGCACAAAGTGGTACTACACCGAAGGTATGCGATTCTAAATTCTGACTTGACTCAAAAGCGATCTCTTAGAAATCTGCGGTATCGCGAACTGTGAACCGCGATCTAGCGGGGAACTCTGTACACATTTTCAAAGGCTATTTTTGAACACTGCCTTGTCAATCGGAAGCGGGGGTGACGGCAGTTGAGAAGCGCAGCGTTAGGACGCCGTTGCATGGGAAAATGTCAGAGGAGGAGGTCAAGGTTCACGTCGGAGCTGAAGGAAGAACCGGAAGTCCCGCTTGGCACGCTAAAGCGAGTGCGCGGCGATGAGCATAATTCATGCGCTTTACGCAACGCGCGCACACGCGTGGCTGCTTTGATAGCCGAGGTCAAAGCCAGAGCAGCGGGTTCAAGCAACCTCAGATCTTCTTCGTCGCTGAGCGCTCACGCCCCCCCCCAAACCCGCTGCGCCCCCGCGCCTTGATGTTGCGCTGACATGATGTAACGGCAGGCGCGCATGCTCCCGGGGGGGCGGGGGGGGGGGGGCTGCTTAGTCGACTTAATGGACCGCCACACTTAGCTTCAAAGGCTCCCGAGGGCGGGGGGATAAAGAGGAAGAGGAGGCGTGAAAAGAAGCGAAGGTGAAGAAGTCATTGTCGGAGTTGGCCTCGGTTCGCGTCGGCGCCTCGCAGAACGGAACGGCTCACGTGAGCGGCCAGAGGTGGGAGGAACTCGCATGTTGACCGGTGTTAGCGACGAGTGGCCGAGCTAGCCGGCTAACTGCCCGAGCCGTCCGCGCACGGCGCAGTTGAAAGGCAGTTGAATCGGCGCGAAAGAAGGTGCACGCGCATCTTTGACGCTGGCGGCCTGACACGGTCGAAGTTCCTCCTGATCCATTTCAAACGGACCACGCTTACTCAAATGCAAAGCGCCGAGCCACGTCAATTGGGACATCCCTTTCGTCTCGCGAGTCCAGGAAGGACCGATTCTCTCGGGCGCACAAAATGACGTAAAGAGATGGAAGCCCCCGTAGGCGAGGGGATGTGTTGTTTGCAATTGATTTCCTTTTCGAATCAGTACCATGTAGACTTAAGTCAACTGTATCGGATAAAGAAGAATACCACGTCAAAATCTTTCCGAAGTTCCGCCAAGCAAGTCCCACGTCCTGAAGCGCAACGCGGCGGAAACTGACTGGACCTGAGAGAGAGAGAGAGAGAGAGAGAGAGAGCGTAGAGCACGGGTGTCAAACTGGTGGCCCGGGGGCCAGATCCGGCCCACCGCATCATTTGATGGCTCAGAAAATGGATGGATGGATGAAAAACATGTTTTTATAGGCTTCAAATCTGGTTCTTCATCAATGTGTTCCATATACTGTATAGGAGGTAATCGTTCCTTTATATGGGTTCACAGTCAGTCGTAGCTCCGATGTGGCCCGTGACAAAAATGAGTTGGACACCCCTGGCGTCGGCTCTTTCGCCCAAACGCACGGCTGCAGTCAGCGCTCTCGCCTTCGTCGCCCGTTTCCACATCCTAGACCGGTGGGGGGCAAACTAGGGCCCGCGGGCCACATTGATCATGTCAGTCCGGCCCGCCAAAGATTGGGACAGAATCGCCCGAATCATATCAAAATCATGACTACATTCATTTGACCGTGTCCTGTAATGCCGAGTGGTTCCACCAGGTAGCGCAGTAGTTGCAGTGATACATTGACTCGACTTTGGCTGGTCTTTTTTGACTCTGCTGCTGCTGCTGCTCTGAAGCCTTCTTCAACCATGAGTGGAGCAAAGCAAAGCAAAGAAAAGAAAAGAAAAGTCAAGTGAGTGCTGAGCAGCGATGCCAGTAACGTGTTACTCCCAACTTGCACCATTTTGGGTAACGAGTAAAGTAATGTATGACTTTTCTCAAGGGGAAGAAAGGGATTGGGAGGTGATTGTTGAGTCTACAATGCAAAGTGCAAAGTCATGCGCGATTTCACTATCGCCACACTATTTTTGTTATTTTCCTTTGTAAAATGTGTATTTGATAGTTGTTACTTTTTTATTGACACATAAAGAATACGGTTTACTGGCGTATTAAGTGCGCCATGCATTGTGGGTCATACCGAAGTGCGCGGTCATAAATCGGTCATACAGAGTGAGAGACCGTCTCACTGAAGGACTTTCAATACTTCAATAATATCCGCAATGAAACGGGAGAACCTTCAACTCCATTGTCGTCCGGACTGCGAGGTGGTTTGACGCGCTGCGCTTCTCCCCGCCGTCAATCACCCACAGCTAGTTTGCTAGTTAAACAATTGCGTAATCTTGTCACATTTTCTCGCTCTTTGCATCAAAATTACGATGGTGGGAGCAATGGTGCGCGTGCGCGTGTGTGCGTGTGTGTGTTGCCTTCATGGACCACAATCGGCATTCATCTATCAGTCAAAAGAGTCTTTCGAGAAGTGTTCTGAGAATATTGTGCTTTAGGTACTTACTGTATGTATGGTGTTGTCATGTCAATTCTGCACTAAGTTGCTGATTGAACACTAATATTTAAGTTATTGGTTCTTTAACTTGTGTGCCGTACATGACCAAGTCATGGGTACAGTTAAGCTAATGCTTTTTTTTGTGATATTCCTGCCAAAAGTTACTTTTTTCTAAACTTGGTCACTTTTGAAATCACGTCATCAGTAAAGTAACTAAGTTACTTTCTCAAGGTAACTGTGGCAACAGTGTTTAATATAGAATATAGACTACTAAATCATATTTTTCCACTGAAGTCCGGTCAAAGGCTGCATGTCTAATTTGGAATATAACATCAGCCGAGCACGCTGATGATGCTGACAGCCGATCGACGCAGGAACCGATGGCTACGGCTCGGCGGTTAAAGTCCAAACACCTTCATCTGACAAACCGCCATCCGAGATTCAGTCACACAAGACCCGGAAGAACAGCGCCACGGGAGCTGCGCGTGGACCTGCTTGATCTCCAACGTGAGTTCAGCTCTCAAACTGGATGAGTTTTATGCTCCATTAAGCGCAGACAAATTTCCCCAAATCCGGAAGATGGCACAGAAGAAGTGTGTGTGTGTGTGTGTGTGTGAGAACAGACGTTTAGCGTGATGAACACCAACAAAACATGCGACCGATCCCAGCTGAGTGATGAATATCTCAGATGTGTTCTGAGAATTGCCACAACAAAACTAACACCCGACTTTGATGCACTGGCAAAAAAAGGTGATCAACAAAACGACACAGTTCGCGTTCAAAGTAAATCATAGTAAGCAATAACACTCTACAATGCCTTTTTTTGTTTGCTATGCAAGCATCTGGTTCTGGCTTGGGCTGCCTGTCAACGAGTGGCCACTGAGCCAAAAAGTTTGCCCACCCCTTTCCTAGACAATCGCACCATGGTTTTGTGGTTCGATGCAAGTAATGAAGAACAGTATATATTGTATGCAAAGACTCAAAACGCGCTACATTTGCAGTTCTTCCGTTGCAGCGCGTCAGTCGACTTCGGTCCGCCTTGAGTCAAGTCACGTGACTTGAGTCGCCGAGCGCGCTGACCGCACGCTACAGTTGCAGCGACGCGCACGCTCCAAACGGAGCGGCCGTGGATAAGTGAAGTGAAGTGACCTGTCGTCGTTGTCGCGGTTTCCATGTTTCACCACCTCCTTAGAAGATGAACATCTATTCTTCACGTGCATGGCACACGTGTCACGCAGTCTTCACTCCAATGACTTTTGACGAGCCAAAGGAAAACCTTTGAGAAGAACAAGGTGCGCGTGCGCGCATGTGCGTGCGTGCGAGCGTGATGGCCATATGGATGTAATGATAGCCTGCATAACAAGCAGCTCGCATGGCGCGCACACATGCATGTAATCAGACACACTTGTGAGTCACTTTGGAATAGGGGGAGGAGTTCGCGCGAGTGTCGGAAACATTCGGACTTTGTTGTTGTGTGACGCGTTTGGACGTCTTGTCGCTCGGGAGCGCATCTGCAACACGTCTGGACCTGCTCCCGTTTGTTGACACCTTGCAAGTTCATTCGAGATGGATTCAAATGCTCCAATATCCACTTAGTAAGAAAGTAGAGGTTCACGAATAATCCGGAGTCAATTTGGACAATGTGCAAATATAAAAAAAAAACATTAAAAAAAATGTCATATATTGATGCCGTAAAACATCAGCAAATGAAAATGTGCGCATAACTTATTTGTGCATAAGGAGTACAAAATGTACAAAAACAAACAAACATGACCTTTGTGCATAAACACTGAAAAGGTCAGGCGCGTGTAAACTTGAATAATTTGCTCTCGGAAATTGCGATGTGCGCAATAATAATTTATTTGTGTACAAATTGAAGTGAAAAAGTGCACGTATACCTCAAGAATATTTGTTTACTTAATGAGGGTTCGGATTGCCATCCTTCTTTTCAGGCTCTTTAAGTAATAGCAAATGAAGTCATAAATTGCGACTCTCTTGGTCGAACCCCGTCGGTTCGTGTCTTGCCTCCGTCCCGCAAATTCCCACCCGATAGAAACGAGAAGTGGCAGTCGTGCGCGTGGGGCTCGCGCGCGCTTTCTGCCCAATCGTCTTAACCGCGTGACGGCGACTTCTGATGCCTTTTCAAGTTCCTGCGGGTGCTTTGAAACGCTCCCCGTCGGCCAGGAGGAAGCGCTTCTCGCGTGGAGTCGCGCCGTATTTGTCTTGTCCCGCATCCGCCGCGGCGTCTGGGGGTGGAGCAGAGCGAGGTCATCGGCAAAATCCCCATCATCTCGTCGTTCCGGCCGGGAGAGACCGCCGGAAAGCATTCACGGGGAGGCTGACGCTCGCTCGCTCGCTCGACGTTCTGGTGGCGCGGCAGCGGACGGTCCGAACCCGAGTCTGCGATTGGCGGTTGTAACGTGCGATGGCGTGTGTGCGTCTGTGCAGGTGAAACACAACGGGCTCGTCCAGGAGATGGAGCATCCCACCGCGGGACGCATCGCCGTGCCTGGTCAGCGCGCACACACAAACCAAACCACAGCACTCGCCAAGCGTTTTGGGGGAACTTCAGTTTTTTTATCAGTTTATTTTTGAAAGGGGACAATGCAATTTCCTAAAACACATGAAGTACAGATGGTTAAAAAAGTCCGAATTAGCCAGAAGGCTGGTTTTCATCTGTAGTCCCCTGGCCATGATGTCAAAAAGCAGTCAAATACATCGACGAGGCAATATATCATATCATACAGGATACATCATCCAACTCTTCTATTAAGAGAGAATAAAAGCATCATTTGCTTCCTCGGTCCTTCCTTCCCGTGCCCTCGCTTTCTTCTCTCCCTTCCAACCTCATTTCCTTCCTTTTGCTTCCTTCCTCCTTCCTGTGTTTTTGGCTCCCACTCAAATGAAACAAAAAAGGAACGTGGGGAATAAAAAGAAGGATTATGTTCAATATACATCAATTATTTGTGCCCCCACACACACACACACACAGTGTGAGTTGAGCTCATTAGTGCCGCTCTTTTATGTTTTCTTTCCAGAAAAAAAAAAAACAAACCAACATTTTGTTCCCACCGTCTGCAAGTTGTTTTTATTTCCGCTTTCATTTTTGTGTCAGTAGCAGCAGTAAAGTGTCAGACAGACAATACGATGATGAAGAGCGAGGAGGAGGAGGTGCAGGCGGACCGAGGGAGGGGGGAAAAGGTCGCAGGCGTCGTCCGTGACGCGGTCCTTAGCAACAACTTTACGTTTCAACTTGTCAAACTTCAGCTCAGGGGCACGGCCTCGTTGCTTATGCAATTTCTTCTCAAACGGAAGTCAAACAAAAGTGCGTGCAAGTACACGCACACGCACACACACACACAACTGTCCTATAGGAGCTGCTTTTTCTTTTTGCAGCCCACGTTTGAGTTGCGTTCCAAAGCTTCCGATTTATCGATATAGGATAGCGGGCGCGATGTTTTACATGATGTCGTTGTCGTCGTCTGTCAGGTCCGCCGGTTCGCTACAGCAGCTTCTCCCGCAGCAAGCCGACGCCCCCTCCTGTGATTGGCCAGCACACGGTGCAGGTGCTGCGCGACGCCTTGGCCTACAGCGACGACATCATCGGGGAGCTGCTGGAGTCGGGAGCGGTGGCCCAGAACCGAGTGCGCTGATGAGTTGCTCGCCGCGCAAAACAATCGTGTCAACTCTCGTTCAGTGTGGACAAATAACCAAATACAAATACGGAGAGACTGTACGTAGATGTTTTTCAGGTATCTGTGCACTTTCTTCTCCTTTGTCAAAATAGGCTCGATGCCTTTTTTCAACCTCCACGGACGACGACGACGACGACATTTAAAAGAAAGAAGACGTAAATAGAGCGAGGCAACGTCAACTGCGGTTTAGATTTGATGATTTCGATACGGTACGTTCGAAAAAGGATTTGTGTCAAAAGAGATGTTGTCTCCACCGTATCGTGATTGGGACCTGCTGTGAAGTTCGTCAAGATGGTGGCAAAGCACTATGGTTGTCAAAATGAAACTCCTCGACTCACATCAACATCGTTTCTTGACACCAAGATGGCGCCAAAGTAAAACAAGTGCTTTGGTGAATAGGTGACTTTTCAGTAAAAAAAAAAAAACAATCCAAAATTATTTTTTTTAAAATGTATTTTAATTTTTTTGGACCATTGGAATGCCAAAACCCCGAATATGTGGGGCTCAACTCTCATTGATCAAATGTCTTTTTTTTCCCCTATTCTGCATTTCTCCGTTTGTATTTTCTGACTTGAAATAAAGAAGTTGAAGCATACTTCAACTTTGACCCGTCTTCATCTTTTTCCACTTCTGGCTTCATTTTGTTACTTTGCCGCTGGCGAAAACAAGTGAACAAGTGAGTCCCTTCTTTTGCAAGACGAGGCCGATCGGCTCCAGACGTCTTACGGCGACTCGTGCCCGAATGCTAATTCCGTCCTCCTCCTCTTGTCCGTCTAGCCGTCACGACAACAGCGGACGGGAAGCCGCGGAGGAGGCCCGGCCGGCCGGATGGCCGACGCGTGACCCCGTCGGGACGCGAGAGAACTTCGGATGTACGTAAGTCGTCGGCTCTTTCAAGTGTCCCTGACTGACTGACATCTGGAACCGGAGGCTTTTTTGCGTCTTGATGCCGATCGCAGACGCACTGACATCGATGCTCCTTTAATTTTGAAGGCTTCCAGCTGCAGCTGGAAAGCCACTCAAGAGACTCACAAAAGTCAAATCCAAAACACCGATTTGAAGCGTTCTGACACCCCTGCCCGCACCGGTCGCCTGTCACGGGTACTTGTGTGGAAAACATCGGAATAGCGATTCAACTCCTGTACCGAAAGGCGGAGTTTGAAAATGGCTATCAAGATTTGAATGTAGCCTCACTTCGCTACTTCCAATGTTGCTAATTCCGCATCAGGTCCCGCCCCTCCGCTTCTTTTTGCGACTCTTGTGGCCAGTCGTGAACAGACGAGCGATGGGCGCTTTGGTCGAGCTTCCAGAGGTGGGAGATTCCAGCAAAGTTTTGGCAAAGCTCCTGAAGCCCAAGCTAAGAGGTTAGCGTGAAGCTGCGGGGATGTGCCCCACGAGTGCATGGCAAATATTCACGCGCCTTCTGTCTCTGATTGGTTGTTCTACCTCGGGTGCAGTGGCTTCTTCTTCTTCTTGAAAATCAAATTATTATTATTATTTTTTTTATTTTTATTTTTTTCACAGATCATTTTACTAATTGACGTCCTATTGTCAGAGTTCTAACAAAAAAGACAAAAGGGGATTTTTAAGTAAAAGTAAAAACCCTGAAATGTACAAAAGTAAAAATGAAGATTTCATGTCAGTGATCAAAATACATGGATTGATTGATTGATTGATTGATTGCCTTTTCTTGAACATATCCAAATGTGACCGAAGACAATGGAAAATAAAGGAAAACAACGACAAAGACAAAAAGAAGAACCAAGAGATTTCTGCACACTAACGAGCTATGAACTCGCATGGTGCTCAAAGTGAGGAAAAGAATTCCCGTCGCATGTTGTTGTTTAAGAGCTAGCTAGCCGGTTCGAACGTCAACGTCCATTCTTCTGTTTGTGGCCCTCGCAGGGAAACGTTTGGACAGCCCCGATTTGATTGATAGATCGCGTTTGGAAGTCCGCAACACGCCTTTCATGTCGAAGACAATAAGAAAGGTCTGCGCTGGCCGTCCAAGTAGCAGAGGTCCTGGCAAACGCAGCGTCACGCTCGCTCGCTCGCACGCACGCGCACGCACGCACACACGCACACCGGCTGCAGGGCCGGGACTCCCTCATATGACGTCCGGCGGGAGTTTCACTGGAAAACACTTCCTGGCGTTGGCCGCAGGGAGGAGGGAGGCGGCGTGCAGCTGGAGCAGCTGGATTTCACATCAAAACACACACACACACACACACACCTGCCGGGTCCAGTCTGGACAGGATGTGTACTCGGGGTTACCATGGCAACCGGTTCTTCTCACAGGAAACAAGATGCAAATGTCGGGGCTTGCCTTGTGTTAGCAAAACTCACACACGGGTTAGCGGCTAGCCGCCGGCGTCAGACTAGAAAAGCGAAACGCCGACGCCAAAGCCGTATGCGGCCGTCGAAGCGCGAGCCGATCGGCTCGTCCGGTCCGGCCCTCGTGCGGCGCGACTCACGGCCGTTTCAGACTCTTTCACGTTCGGCGCGTGACGAGCGTTTGCTGGTCGTTAACCATATGAAACGTTCGGAGTCATTTCAAATGCTGTTTGTTATGTGTTAAAGAGCCAACCGTTTTCGGACAAGACGGATGGGGCCGCTCGTTTGGAGATGAGCTAGAAAGACAAAAACCAGAGTTCAAATGTGTTGGGCCCTGAGATCCCAGTGGCCCCACTTACAAGTGTTTGCTTTGACTTGATACAAACGCTGTTTGGTGGCAGTGAAGCCAACATGCGGCCGTTTTCCAGAACCACTTAGCCAGCAATTGTTCCCAAACGAGCCTTCGAGCCGTTTCTTGCCGAAGTTGACTCGGCTGCACGACTTCGGATCACAACGTATGTTTTTCAAACAAGTACACAACTTTGCCTTCAAAAGGTCCGATGAGCTTAATGCTAACAAACGGCCAATGACATGCTAATTGTGAGCATCGATAGTTGCGTTTTTTGAAGCAACGCGATTCCAACCCAATGGTGGAGCAACGCATGTAGACAGATAATGCAACAATACTCACAGGCATACACTCTTTACCCGCCACGAAAACGACTAATGTTGCAACCTGAGACATCGTAGAAGTTGAAGAAGTCTATTCTTCTTTGTTTGTGTCAGCATGACCGTTGCATGATGCTCCCTCCCAGTGGGCAAAGCAGAAAGAGCAGCACATTTTTTTTTTTTTTTATGTCATGGAACAAATGAAGCACTCTTGATTGTTTGAAAAATAAACAATCCTCCATTCTCCTTTTTACATTGTATCATTTCTTCGGACTTTGTGTGTTCAGGAAAGATTTCTGGGGAGGAGCAGAACGTTCCAGTGGTGTTCACTCTTTAAAGGTGAGTCACGTTTCCTTTTTTGGAGCCCTAATGTGGTCGGTTAGGACGCCGCCCTTCATCCAGCCACAGCCCCGCCCCCGCGTTCTTTTCATTTTTTTTCGGTTCCGGATGACACGTGACCTCTTATTTTCTTTAGCTTAGCTCTAAAATTAGCTTCACCGCCGCGCCTCCTCTTCTGCTGTCTCGTCTTTGCTGTGTCTCGCTCCAGTTCGACCCGGCCGCACCTAACCCCGCTCCGCGCCCAACCCCCTCGCCCACCGCCTCACCCCTGAGCCCCCGAGCCCAACTCCGACGGGCAGACTTGAAAGTTGCAACAAAGGAGACAAAAACAAAGTCTCGTCGGCTTCATCTCGTAACTTCCTGCCGTGAAGTTTCGCGAGTGAGCAAAACCTCAACATAAGCCAATGTCGAAACCTCGCTGCGCTACAAACATCCATCCGTCCATTTCTGTAGCGCTCGTCCTCGTCGGGGTCGCGGCTGACTTTGGGTGAGACGCTCCCATTCGAGTGCGGGAGTACCCGGAGAAAAGCCGCTCGAGCGCGAGCGAACCCCGACCCTCAGAACTGAGGCAGATGTGATTACCGCTCACCCGCCGCCGCGCTGCCCCAATGCATGAAGAGCATTTGATCAGAAATGCAGGAAAAACCTCCTAGACGGCCGCGTGTGTGCGCGCACGCGCGCGCGTGTTTACAGCGTCCGTGAGCGGCCGTCATAATACAGCTGTGCGTGCTCAGCGTCGCCGCGTGAATCATCATCTGTGTTTACGCCGTCTGTCCACCTTGTAAAACACACGATGCCGTTCGTCTGATGTTCTGGAATCAAGCGAGGAATTCCCCAAATTCGTTGGGACGTGGACGTGACTCGTCACTTTGTTCATTTTGGGCCTTTTTAACCAGTTCAAAGTGACCCGCGTCTCAGTTGCCATGTGACCTGGCTGAGCTGTCAGCGGTACTAAACTGTCCTCTATTGTAGAGTAGCCTCAGAAGATGCATCTTCCCTTTGGATAGTCCGTCGGCATAGCCGCTTTAGAGCGCCTCGTTGTCTGACGTGAGTGTGCCCGTGTCACGGGGAGGGGGGGAAAACAAATGTGTGATGATGTGACAGCCAGCATGTGGACAGGGGCTTCGTGCTGGCGTGGCCGCTCTCGAGTGCCTCGTTGTCACGGCGTGGAAAAGCCCCTCGACAACCCGCTGGGATGTACGCTATTTCAGCCACCCGAGACTTTGATACTGCCGTGGCTCAAACGTGGAGTTATGTGTAAATATAAGAAAGATGCGAGATGAAGTGGCATCCAGTCTTCTACTTTGTAGAAGTGGCAGTTGAGACGAAGGCTTGAATTTTCAATATGTCGAAGCCTCATTTTGTCACTTTTTTCTCAGACCGATACCAGCACGAGTACTCACTCGAGAGTACTCACCCATACAAACACTTAGCACTGATACCAATTCGTACTTTTGATACGTAACATTTCGATGAAGACCGTGACAGATAATTGTGACCTTTCTTTCCTTTCGCCGCACATATCGCACCCGCAAACTGCCGCGGTCATTTTGTTCTTTTTCAAATTTGGCAGGGTTGTTCGCAACTCTTCTCTACGCGCTGTCAAATTCAAAGGCATTTTTATTTTCACTGTGACTAATGTGTCAGTATTGCTAAACCCTTGTGACATCCTTCGTCAATCGAAACAATTGGAATTTTAGACCTAACAAACAATCGCTCCATTTCGACATGCTATCGGGCACGCGCACGCGCACACGCACACGCACAGGGTGTAGGTGTGAAGGATGAGTGTAAAAAGGAAGTTAAAAAGTGCTTGCGAAGTTTGTGTTGGTTGCAAATCTTGTGCGCGCGGAGGCCGGACGGCGCCTTTCCGATGTCTTTCCCAGACCCGAAAGTCAGGAGCGGGTCAACCAGAGTGAGTCAGCGTTCCCGCTGGAAACATCGCTCGCGTTATTGCTCAGAAGTGGGAACGCCGGTCTTCCTCCCAACTTCTCCCGAGCTCGTGGGCAAGCCCCTCGCCGCTTCGCTCTCGGCGGGGTTCTCACGCCGACCGTCTCGTCGGCGGGAGCTCGGCGAAGGTCGAGCGGCGTCTTGGCAAAGGCTGGACCCACTTGAGAGGCTTCTTGTCCTCTGCACAACACCGGAAGAGTCCACATGGACGCATCCGAATCTCAGGAAGAAGTTGAGAATCGAAGAGTCTGAGGCTTGGCGCTAAATCTCGGCTCCGGCCTTCCCGGGTGGAGTCGGTGTTCAAGTGGCTTTTCTCCGGGTACGCAGCCTTCCTGCCACATTCCAAAAACATCTGCGCCTCATTGCAGACTCCAAATTGTCCTGAGGTCTGAGTGGGCGTGGCCACCTTAGACTTAACGGCCCCCCCTGCATCGACGATTGTTTTTCAAGGTGCAAAACGCCGGGAGAGGCTCCGTCCGGCTGACCCTAAGATGACCCCAATGAGAACAAGCGCAAGAGAAAATGGATGGATGAGAATGGAATGAAGTATTGAAGCAGTTTAACTCACGCGCACTCACACACACACACACACACACCTACTGTGATTCACACAGTGAGTCACCGTGCGCGTGTGCGCGACGGTACGTGGGCGCACCGTCGCCGCCGTCAGCGTGAGACAGGTCGCCGCCCTGATCTGCTTCGCTAGACTGAGTAGACGCCACCACACGCTCTGATCGTCGCACAGGCGTGTCTAGACGGACCATCTGACCCACGCACGCACACACAGATGGACGCTGGCACTTTTTCGATCACCAAAAAGTTGAACAGGAGAAAGTTTTATGAGCAGAGTTGAGAGGTCACGTTTGTGTGTGCATGTGTGTTGACGTACTTGTGTCATTTCCTTCTCCATTAAGCACTAATCCTATGTTGAGCAAGTGGAGTAAAATGAGCAGAACAGGAAATTAAAAAAGACGAAACAGATCGGGCGTGCGTGTGTGTGTGTGCGTCTGTGTGTGCGCGCGCGCGCACGTGCGCAGCATGTGACCTGATGGTGGCGCCATACAAGTTGAGTTGCGGTTCGCTAACATCGCTAAGTCGCAGCAGCACACGTGCGTCATGTCCCGTTGACCTTGAGGTCGACAAATCGACCTTGGCCATCTCCAAAACCTTCCGCTTGGTTCTGTCGCTCCAAAAGTATCCTTCGGACATAATCATACTCAAACATTTGCATTTGTCGCTTGAAACTTTAATGTGAAGCAGAAAAGTCCAATAAATTAGATCAGAAAATGTCACAAGCACATTTGTACATCAAAGCCATGATTTCCATATTTACAGAATAAAAAATAGGTTTTTTATCCTTAGTCGTCCTTGTTCAGTGTCAACAACACAAACTTTTATCCCTCATCATTTTTCTTTTCATTTCGCTCAGGCCCATCAGAAGTCGGGGCGCGTCCGAGAGTAACGCAAACCAAAGTTTTTGGGTGAAACTGGAAAATGACAACATTTTCTTCTTCCTCCCCCGAAACCCAGCAATGTGGAGGAGCCAAGCATTGTCGGAAATGTAGGAAGAGAAGGTCGACACCAGTCGTCCTTTCGGGGACACAAATGTACATTTAGAAAGTTTGAGCTCACTTTCCAGCATCCACGCACGCACGCACGCACGCACGCACGCACACACACACACGTGAGCCTCTTTGGTGTCTGAAGGGATCTAAAAGTGGAAAAAAAAGTGAAGCTGGTGAACATTCGACCAATCAAATATTTTCACGGCTAGCAGGTGGTTTGCTCGCTGCTAAGCTAACGTCATCGCCAGTGATGCCAGCGGACGTTTTGTGTTTGAAGACGGGATCAAACCTGTGACCTGGAGTCTCGCTATAGTGCAAAAACATTTCTCAAACAACAACACGTAACATTATTATTATTATTATTATTATTATTAACATGAACGAGAATATTATTCAAATATTTAGTGACAGTAAACATCAGAACATGGTAACCATGGTAACATAGAAGTGTTTGGTTCCAGCAGCCAAGCCAACTTGTTTCATTCAAGTAATCTCAACACACACGCACGCACGCACGAGAGTCTCCATCTTCTGTTGCGTTGAGAAGAATCAGCAAACAAAACAAAAAAGAGGAAGTAGGCGATACAGTGAACCCTCGCTATATCGCAATTCATTGTTCACACCCCAGCTATATGGCAAATCTCTGAGCAATGTTTGATTTTGCGTGTGTGAGTTGTGCGCCTTCATTTGTAGTACCACGTCTTGCCACAATATGCCGGGCAGCACTGAGCTCGATTGCTCTGTGTGTGAAGCACTTGTTTGAAGGTTTAGACAACATCTGTGCTAATTTCCCTTAGCCCGTCAATAGGGTTTTGCATTATATGTTAGCATTCGGGTAGCAGCCATTTGTTATTATCTGGTTTGGTTGAACATTTTGCAGCGGATCACTGCATGCTCTTGGTTCGGCACCTGGAGATTCACCGAGTCGTAGATTGATTGAATTTTTCTTTTTCTTTTTTTGGAGGAATCAACCCTGAAACTGCTTTTTGGCAATTTATCCCATATATTTATATATATATATATATATATATATATATATTACAAGCCCAATTCCAAGGAAGTTGGGACGTTGTGTTAAACATAAATAAAAACAATACACTGAATTGCAAATCAGGTTCCACCTCTATTTAATTGAATACACTACAAACACAAGATATTTCATGTTCAAACTGATCAACTTGATTGTTTTTAGCAAATAATCATGAACTTAGAATTTGATGGCTGCAACACGTTCCAAAAAAGCTGCGACAGGCAGGTGGCCAAAAATGTTGAGGAATGCTCATGAAACACGTGTTTGGAACATCCCACAGGTGAACCGGCGAATTGGGAACGGGTGGGGGCCATGATTGCTTCCCTCAATTGCTCCGTCATTCACAAGCAAAGATGGGGCGAGCTTCACCTCTTTGTAAATGGTCGAACAGTTTAAGGACAATGTTCCTCAACGTACAATGGCAAGGAATTGAGGGATTTCATCATCTACTGTCCATAATAATAATAATCATCAAAAGGTTCCGAGAATCTGGAGAAATCACTGCATGTAAGCGGCGAGGCCGAAAACCAACATCGAATGCCCGTGACCTTCGATCCCTCAGGCGGCGCTGCATCAAAAACCGACATCAATGTGTGAAGGATTTCACCACATGGGTTCAGGAACACTTCAGAAAACCAATGTCAGTAAATACAGTTGGGCGCTACATCCGTAAGTGCAACTTGAAACTCTGCAACTTGAAACTCTACTATGCAAAGCGAAAGCCATTTATCAACAACACCCAGAAACGCCGCCGGCCTCTCCGGCCCCGAGCTCATCTAAGATGGACCGACGCAAAGTGGAAAAGTGTTCTGTGGTCCGACGAGTCCGCATTTCAAATGGTGGATGTCATGTCGTCCGGGCCAAAGAAGAAAAGAACCATCGGGACTGTTATGGACGCAAAGTTCAAAAGCCAGCCTCTGTGATGGTATGGGGCTGTGTTAGTGCCAATGGCATGGGTCACTTGCACATCTGTGAAGGCACCATTAATGCTGAAAGGTACATACAGGTTTTGGAGAAACATATGCTGCCATCCAAGCAACGTCTTTTTCACAGACACCCCTGCTTATTTCAGCAAGACAATGCCAATCCACATTCTGCACGTTTTACAACAGCGTGCCTTCGTCGTAAAAGATTGCGGGTACTAGACTGGCCTGCCTGCAGTCCAGACCTGTCTCCCATTGAAAATGCGTGGCGCGTTATGAAGCCTAAAATACGACAACGGAGACCCCGGACCGTTGAACGGCTGAAGCTGTACATCGAGCAAGAATGGGAAAGAATTCCACCGACAAAGCTTCAACAATTCGTGTCGTCAGTTCCCAAACGTCGATTGAATGTTGTTCAAAGAAAATGTGATGTAACACCGTGGTCAACATGAGGCTTTTTTGGACCCTGTTGCAGCCATCAAATTCCAAGTTAAAGATTATTTGCTAAAAGCAATCAAGTTGATCAGTTTGAACATTGCATATCTTGCCTTTGTAGTGTATTCAATTCAATATAGGTGGAACATGATTTGCAAATCATTGTATTCTGTTTTTATTTGTTTAACACAACGTCCCAACTTCATTGGGATTGGAATTGGGGTTGTATATATATATATATATTTATATATACACGTAGCTCCGCCCCTGCATAGTGATTCCGTGCGATAGTTTCCCATTTTTTTGGATGTTAAGAGGCACTAAGGGATACTCTGAAAAGCGTGTTTTAACAACTTCACGTTCGTTTTGATAAGTTAAAATGTGTTTGAAAGGTAACCTTCTTAAAAAAGATCGGCAATTGTCACCGGATCATCTGGATCGCACGCTCTGCGATAAACGGGGGTTCACTGTCATCAAACAAGTTGCATAGTTTGCGATGTGTCGGCCGCATCGCCAACATGGTCTCAGCCAAATGAACAGGCCACATCCACTCCATTTTTAACAAAAATATATTAATATTCATTTTTTTTTTCTTTTTGTCTGAAAGCGCCACAAGGACGGACGCGGCCCGACACCACCCGACGTGGCGTCCGGCGGCGTCTAGGAGCATCCGCACTCGTCCACGATCATGTTGTCGATGTCCTTCTTGATGATCTTGTGCTCCTCGTTGTAGTAGAGCATAGACATGGCGCGCAGCCGCGTGGGCACGCAGCAGGAGCGCAGGTTCTGGAAGGGACTGTAGCCCCGCATGCGGTAATGGCTGATGACGGTGGAGTGAAAGGACAGCGCCGAGCCCGTGATGCTGGCCACGTGCGACGGGCACTCGCCCTCGCAGTAGTTGGCGTGGTAGCCGCTGGGCGCGATGATCCAGTCGTTCCACCCGATGTCTTTGAAGTTGACGTAGAACTGGCGCTTGCAGCACACGCGCACTTTGCCGTCGCACTCCAGGCCTCGCTTTCGCCGCCGCCGAGAGTCGCCCGAGTCCTCCGGCCGCACCGCCGCCATCAGGAAGGGCCGGTGGGATTGCTCCCGTTGGGATTGCTCGCGCTGGCCGCCGCGTCGCTGCGACGCTTCGCCGGCGGACACCAGCACGGGCGTGGCGCCGAAGCCGGCGCAGAGCGGGCAGGACACCCTGACGGCGAGCGCCGCGCCCGCCCCGTCCGTGCGCTCCAGAAGCGCCTGGACCGCGGCCAACACCGGGAAGGTGTGCCAGCCGCTGCGGCGGGTGTCCACCGTCTTCTCCGCCAGCAAGACGTCATCCTGCGGCGAAGATGAGGCGGCGCCGCGCTGGAACAGGCGGATGGTCACCTTGGCGCGGCTGCGGTTGTTCTTGGCCAAGCGCAGGAAGAGCCACACGTTGGCCTGCTCCACCAGAGACACCTCGCCGCCGCCGCCGTCATCTTTGGACAGCACGAAGGTCACCGTGTCCCGCGTCTCACCTGAAACACAGTCTGCTGCAGGTAACCATGGCAACCCAACACACGCACAGCAAAGTCACTTGCACGAGTCACCAAAAGTTTGTTGTGAAATCTGCTGTTCGTTTTGATTCTCGAACAGCAAGTTGTGCAAAAACTACAGTTGAACATGTGCATTCAAATGTTTACAAAAGGTCAAATGAAGTTGACCTGTAGAGTTTTCGCGTGCAATCTAGGTTCATCCGAAAATTTCACCCCAAAACCCAATATCAAAAACTTTTGGGGGGGATAACAATCGCATAACATGGAGGAATCTGCTCCGAACGAACGGTCCAGATCCGAAGGCATCTAGCGTGCGGCGCGTTTTTCGCTTGAGCCGCGGACTCTTATGCCATTGTAATGAACGTTGTGCAACAGCAGACTATGTGATAAAAGTCGCCGTCCATTGTAGCCTGCTTATCCTGGAAGGGGGATCCCCCCAGGCTCCATCTGCAGTCCCTTCTCAAGGTTTCGTTATTCCACAAATGGGGTTCTGAGCTTTTCCTTGTGCGATTGGGTCTTTTGGATTCTGGGATGTCGTCCATCATTGCCAACTGTGAAGCCCTTTGAGACTCTTTTGGGATTAAGGGGGAAACAAATCAACTTGACTTGATTCATTTTGGGGTACATTAGTGTGACGGGAGATCATCTGGAAATCACGTCCACGTCACACGCCGCCCTGCCAAGCCCCGCCTCTTAATGGCACATATATAACACACAGACACTATTTCATATATATTAGGGCTGGAACTAACGATTCTTTTCACAATCGATTCATCTGTCGATTATTTTTTGGATGAATCAATGAATCGGCTAAATAAAACATTTTAGTTTCCATTCATTTATTCTAAAACATGATTTCAATTTGACAGTGCAGAAAATGCACAAACATCCATTTATGATGATTCAGTTGCTGTTTGGTCTGTCAGAAAATCGGCAAAAATGTTCATGATCCCAAAGTAAAAGCCGATATTTGCAAAAAACACAAAGATCCAATCAGTCTGCTTTAGAAATCAGATATTTACTGTTGAGAGGCTGAAATTCGGAGCATTTGCACAATTTGAAGTTAAGCAAGGTCTCTGAACGATTCATCATTTATCAACATAATATATTTGATAAGCAATGAATTGTCGCACCTTTATTTACGTTTTATTTTAGCGTACACTAGCGTTATTCTGGCAATGGCCAAAGTGCCAAGAGATTTTTCCAAATCCGTGCGTTGGTTCACTAAAGGTCGGCAAACATAACGTGCCGCCCGCTCGCCCTCTCGTGGGCGTCGGCAACACAGACACGGAGTCCGAGTCACGACGGGGACGACTCGTGCGCCCGGCGTGTGACGCGCGGCGTGCGGAGGCGTCCGCTCGCACGTTTTAAGCGGACGCTCGGAGGCGACGATCTCGCTTGCGTCATCATCATCATCATCATCACTCTGTTTATTGACTTTGACAGCGTACAAGGAGTCGGCCCGAATGCGACACGCGCACACGTGTCGTGGGTCATGCAGGTAACCATGGTAACTGAAAATTGAAAAGTACTCCGATACGATTGTTTTTCCTGTTTTTTCTTGGCTGTATGACAAGTCGACCTGCAATAGGATGGGAACGCTCGGAAAAGCCTCGTTTGTCGCAAGGGTTACGTTCCAGAAAACGAAATCTGCGATATTGTGACCAATTATTATATTACTATATAAGTACGTTTCATATATGCGTTCCAATGCCAATTTGTGAAAGTGCACTTTAGAGAAGTCCAAGTATTTATTTGTGCACTTGAGGTCGCCAGCCACACACACACACACACACAACACAACACAAGCGCACGCCCCCCTTGGGTTAGGGTTAGCTCATGCGCACATGGTGTGAACAGACTATTTCCTGGGTCAACCATTTGCCCTCCGGTTGGCGAGCGTTCTAGAAAATGGATGCATTACAGATCACATTCTCATAAAAATGAGAACAAAAATCCTAAACAGTTCTTTGAAGTGTTTTCAAATATGGAGTTCCCTTTCAATCCGTTGTCGCGTTTACCTTCTCCTGCACTCAAAAGACCTTGAACGCCGCACCAGGGTGAAAACACGCATGTGCACAAACACACGTCAACACAACCCCATCATCCTGGCAAGCGCGGCCGGGCCGAGCGTTTTTTCTTCATCCTCGCTGGGGAGAAGGAAAAAAAAAAAGCCAACCACATGAAAAGCATCCTGTTGATGTGCAGCGAGCGTATTCCCTCATTGACGACTGTCAGGCTCAAAGGACGCACACACATGTGCTTCAGAGTGCACGCCCTCTCGGCCTTATTGGCACCACATGTCAGCGCGCGCGCACACACAAGTTAAACATGCAAAGGAAAATGGGCGTGAAACAGCTGGTAAACAAAAGCAGCCAGCGGCCGGTCTTCTGACGGGAGGAATGTCCCAGACGCCGAATGATTCAGATGTGCTCGCTGTCATCGGAGGAAAAGAAAAAAAAGCAACAACATCCATCTCTCTGCGGCTTCTCCGCGCCCGCCGAGCTTTTCCACTCGGGCGGATCAAAGCGGAAACGCAGACGGGCGGGATTATTCCTAGACAGGAAGCCAAAACAACCTCGCAAGCCACGCCCACCGCAGCCAATCAGATCAGTCCTTTGTCGCCTGTCATTCAAATGCACAACACATCTCCGCTTACATATTCTCATCTGAACCAAGGAGAGGTTAGGGGTTAGCATTCAAAGTAAGGGCTCATACAGACAAACGAGCATTCGCGCCCACAAGGACAACTTGTCCGTCTTCAATGACGGCAATTTTTTTTGGGGGGGGGGGGGAATAATCATTGAGTAATTGACACCCCCTCAAAAAAGGCGTATAAAAATGTCGGCAAAACATTACTTTTGTCAAAATGAAACGCACCTCGACATAGTTCCTTGTCACCAAGATGCCATAATATGGCTACGTTTGTCTGAATGAAGTGACTCAATTCACTTCAACATAGTTCGTCACCACCAAAATGCCGAAATAATATCTTTGTCCTGAGTACGAAAATAATTGGTGAGGGTTTCAGCAAAGAACAAAAGGTTCTGAAAACAAATCCAAATGGGAATTGATGAAGATATAGCCATCCCCATTGGGTGAGTTCCCAACACAGCCCACAGCTGGCCACACCCCCACCTGCCACAGGTGGCCCGTGATTGGTTAAGAAGCAGAAGAAGAACAGCCTTGTTTGCTCGATGCCGCTCGTTGTTTCTCGTAAAACGTCCTTGGCATCGAGAACGCCAAAGAAAGAAAGAAAAGGATGAAAGGTTGGCAGTTTGAATCCCGACCGAGGAGCAACAAAGACTTTGCCAACATGGCCGACACATGAAAGTACACTGAGGAATGTCGCTAATGATGTGTTCCATTAAGTCCAATTAGCCTAATTGTCCTCTGTGTGCCGGCTCCACACGCACGCACACGCGCGCACACACGTGCACACGTATGTACCCACACGTGCACACACACACACACGGGTTTTGTGTGTGCGCTGTACTAAACGGACTCGGGCATCGCCGCCAAGAATTCCGCCGTCGTCTCTTTCCTCTCGCGTCTCGGTCGTCCCAATTAATTAGCGAGTCCCTGAACGCATCGCTTGTCGGCGACAAAGGCGCGAGTGGCCGTCCGCGGCGTATTCTCACGGCGTCGCGTTCGAGCGCGCAACAACAACAACACTTTTGATCCGAGGCTATTTTCGTATCAGCGGCTCCGCCTACCGCGCCCGCGCTCGGGTGAGGGGCGGCGCCGGGAGCGCGACGACCGCGACCCGAAGGCGCTTCGCGTTAGTTCGTCACTACGACGCCGCTTTTGCGACACACTAATTGCTTTTAGCATCTAAAAAAACTTCGCTTTCCAAATAGCACCACCGCCACATTATGACCGATCAATAGGGCGCGGCCGATATGAATACAACGGCACGTTGGAGTGCTTTACGAGATTTGGTCCTTTCTGTAACAGAGAGAAAAAATATCCGTAAAAAGTGGCCGGTTTTTGGGGGCCAATATTTCTGAGGGGAAATTTTGTCTTCTGTCGTCATGTGTTAATGTGTAAAGAAAAACAATGGGCAAAAAGATTTTTGCCCATTTGAGGAGGGCTGATATCGGCAGGCCGATGAATCGCTTGCAGAACAACGCAAAGGAGACGAAAACAATGCGAGGCAGAGGTTTCATTCCGGCCAAAGTTTGGAGATGCAGCATGAGAATGTGTTTCAGAACTCTAAGCCACTGACATCATGCGCACTTTGAACTTTAACACTGTGTCAAACTGCACTTGATGATTCAATTGGAAGGCATTGTAGATCAAAACGAGCTGCTGTAAGTCAAAGTTTCCAAACAAACACTTCCTCCCGACGTACTGTCCTAAAAGGTTCAGCGCAAGTGACGCAGTGATTGTCGAGCGTCGCACACTTTGAGGCTCACCGCGTTTTCAAGCGAACGTGCGAAGGAGAGCCGCGGCGCGGCGCGCACTCACCGGCCTCGGCAAAGGTGATGATCTCGGTGGCGTCTCGCTCGTCGTCGTCTCGGGCGCGAGCCGCCCCTCCTCCCCCTCCTTCGGCGCCGCCTTCCCCCCGCCACCCCCCGCCCTCGGCCTCCTCCCCCCCGATGTGCACGCTGCCGTCGTCCGCCACCCGGCCCACGTGCAGCTTCCGCAGGGCGTTGAGGAGCGCGGCGCGGGGCACGGGCCGGGTGATGTTGGGGCGCGCGTGGAGGTGGAGCATGTTGAGGATGTGCCGCTTGACCGCCTCCACCACTTCCCGCTGCGCCTCCTCCTCCTCGGGCTCCTCGGCCGGACCGCCGCGCATCCCGGCCAGGGCGCAGGAGGGGCAGTGCCCGGCGGCGGGGTCGGCGGCCAGGGAGCGCGGCGCCGGGTCCGACGACGACCGACAGACGTGCGGCAGGAGCAGGAGCAGGACGGCGCCGCTCAGCGCGGTCAAGGCGGACATGACGGCGGGTGAAGGCGGCGACTTTCGAAAGGTGCCAACTTTGGAGAGCGGAAAGTTGTAAAGGCGGCGCGGGCGCGGGCGCGGTGTGGAGGTGGGACGGAGAAGATGAATGAAAGCGCTTCCTCTCGGCTTGCTCCCAGCTGAGTGATCCTTGAATGATCCTCGGCGCACTAGTTGAATGCTTTCAGCTCGGTGGGCGGAACCTCGCTCGCTCGCTCGCTCGCTCGCTCTCTCCCTTTCTCCTCGCCTCCCCTCGAATCCCCCCGCCTCCCGCCTGGACGCCTCTCTCCCGCTCTCGCTCTCTCGTGCTCCCTTTGTGACTCACATGCGTCCAACTTTTACTTTGCCGACACCCCCCACTCGGTGTTCCCCACTTTGAACTTCCCCGTGACTCGGTCTGAGTGTCCGTCTGTGTCGACTCGGTCCGAGCGAGACGTCATCTTTCCGACGTGCGTCAGGGACGGATGATGCGGTCGAGGCGGACGGCCACCCGCACTCGGCCCTTTTTTTTTTTTTTTTTATTTCCATCTTCTTCTCTCTTTCGAGATGCTCGCCAGACCACGAAGACCCAACGCGGGCACGCAAGGGAGGTCGTGCGAGCCGGGCTCGATCGCAGGCCCGAGGTTCCTTCGAAAGAACTGTCGCAAGGTCGAGGAGGATTCTTAGGACCTGCCGTATGTTCTCGGGTGGTTGCCAGAAGGGGTCAGAGGCTCAAGGGTGCTTGTGAAGACCTGTTACAGGCTTTAGTGCAGCGTGTGTGAGACATATCGGAGAAGCTTCGAACGCTCCATCGCAGGTTCGAATGTAGTTCGCAAGACCTCTCAGAGGTTAAAGGGGAGTTCTAAGGTTCAGGGTATTTTTAAGGACCTACCATGGGGTAGAAAGACTGATCTTGTTGCTTTGTTCGGCTACCGGAAGTGGCCCCAAAATGCAGAGGAAACGCCACCCTGTGGCGCCCTAGCCAAAACCGGCCGTAGCGACACCCCCGACTCGGAGGTGCAAAACCGCGCGCGTGGGTTGCGCTCGAGTAGAAAGGCGAACTGCGTGGGACAGCCGCGGTGACGTCAGCGCCAGTATAAAGAAGCCTTAAGACTTAGCAGGTGTTTTGGGGTCCTTCTAAAGACCTGACAGATTTTTATAACGACCGATCACAGGTTCTAATGTAGTTTTAAAAACTTCTCAGAGGTTCTTAAGATTGAGCAGTTTCTAGGGCGATTGGATGGGACGGTAGCATTTGCTGTGAAACATACAGAGGGCCGAAATGACTTTTCCATAAGGCCTCCATTCTTACATACTCGATTTAGCGCACGTTCCAAGCTGGTTCGAAAGACCCAGCAGAGGTTCTAGTGGGTTTGAGCCCAACAAGTTGAGGACCCCAGTCACCCTGGAGTCTCGTAAAGTCCAGCCGCCGCTTCTCCACATGGAGACGAGTCGCTTGATGTGCTTCAATTTTGGACGGCCGTGGTTTTGCGCGGTTCCGTCTGGTTTTCGTGTGCATCGCTACCGTCGTCGCTGAGAAGGTCGGAGGAAAGGAGGGCTCCGACATCTGCTTCGACATCATCGGTGCGTGACATCATCAGCGTGTGACTCGCCGCTCGTCCGCACGTTTTCACCAACGCGCCGGCGGGCGATGTAGCGAGTCATCGAGACCGCAAAACATTTCGGCAACTTCAAACGCGCCCGTCTTCACGCGTTCACCTGCCGCCTGGAAGCCAAATATTCGTCAACTGCTTTTGGGGCGGCGGGCGGCCGGGGAGGGGTTCCCGACGCGGCCGCCGAATCGCTTCCGCCGGGGACGGCCTCGGTTGCCGTGGCGATAGAGGGAGGCCACAAACATCCGCAACAACACAGCGTGCGTGTTGGGGGAAAGCCTGTGACCTCAGTGAACGTGCGCGCCAAAGCACCATATGTCGCATGTCCAAACAGGAACAGGAAATGATGGGAGACAGCCAGCGGGGAGGAGGCGGGGCTTGGGGTCTCCGACGAGTTTGCGCCTTCCGCGGCGTGTCCGACCGCAGCTCCTGTGTGTCTGTTTGCGTGCGTGTACTCTCCTAATTGAGCTCCTTTGTGTGTGTGTGTGCTGACTCAGCATTTGAAAGTTATTTGAAACACAAACATTCTCTTCTTTTCTCAAGATTCTGACGTCGTCTTCCCGTAGATGCGAGTGTTCGATTCTTATTAAACCACACACAGTTGTGTGTGTGAGTGCCAGTAGGTGTGCCGTTGGTTGTGTGGCTGCGTGTGTAGTTGTGTGTTTGTATGAGGGGCCGTTATTCAAATGCTTTCTCACGCACACAAACGACTGAAAGGCTCTCGTAAGGACGACTCAAACACTCTCATACGCACGAGACTTGCTCTCATCAACACTACTCAAATGCTCTCATTGACACTCCTCAAACACTCTCATACGCACGAGTCTTGCTCTCATCAACACTACTCAAATTATAGAGAAGAACTGCAAACTGCACACACTCAGAGTGAAGTATTTCATATTTAAAATCTGTATTATTTTGATGATTGTAGCACATATTCCCCATATCGAGAAACTATAACATCTAATGAGATAGTGAATGATTGTCGGGCAGCCGTGGCCCAATGGTTGAGATCATCGCCTCCCACCGTGGGGCACCTAGGTTCAAGACCCCGACCGGACTGTCCGCCAACATCCCCCGGACTCACGGCTGCGGTGTCCTTGAGCGAGACACCGATAGCCCGAAATGCTCCCCGGGCGCTTCGGCCGCGCCAGTGTGTTCCGCTAACATGTGTATGTGTATGTGTTCCCTCTGATGGCTTAAATGCAGAGAACAAATTTGGTGTACATGCATGTTCATGACAATAAAAGATGCTTTTTCTTCTTCTTATCAATCTAATCTATTTTCTGTTTTTGAAACTCTCCATTCGAATTGGAGTCGTGCATTTTGGGTCCTGTCCGTTGTTCCGTTCATGACAGCAGTAGCGTTACATAGCATTATACTGGATAGTACATACGTATATATTTGTAATATATATATGTCATACACTTGTTGATTATTGTGTTACAATAACGCTTTCCCTCATTGATTTAAAATGGCTGCTTTCAACGCGTGAGTGCTGTAGGATATGACGTAACGGTCGGCCAATCCGAAGCCGTGTCGTGTCGTGATAGGCCGGCTCGTCTATCGAGAGCGAGACGCCATTATTCGGTCGCGGATGCTGCCGAACAAATGTGCCTTTGGGGCCGAAGCGCAGTGGACGTGCGTTTACTCGCGGACTCAAGACAGAGTTTCAACACCGCCGGGTTACAATCTGAAACGGAAACGGTTCCTTCGCGTTTAAGCTCCCCTGCGCCTAATGAGTACCTAATGAGGTGTCCAAAGGGAATGAAGGAATTGAACTGTCGTCGTGAAACTCGTGTCATAGATATGCACTGCAGACTGCACGCAGTCGCAGTCAAATATTTCATGCCTTTTTTAAATATAGGTACATCTCAATAAATTAGAATATAGTTGAAAAGTTTTTCTTCAGTATTCATAGAGTGATTAAACACTGAAGTACTTTTCAGAGGGCAAATTCCAGCCCTTGAATTAATTCACTATTTCGTTTGACGTTATATTTTAGTTTCTCAATATGGGGATTTTTTTTTATTTGCTATGTGCTACAATCATCAAAATAATACAGATTTTAAATATGAAATACTTCCCTCTGTGTGCAGTGTGCAGTTCATCTCTATAATTTCACTTTTTGAATTCAACTACCTAATAAAAGATTTACACCATTCACGTGTGAGCATGAACTCGTGAATGGCAGTGATGTGCGAGAATGGGATTGACGTGCTCACATGAACGCATTTGAGTAGTGTCGATGAGAGCAAGACGCGTGCGTATGAGAGCATTTGAGTAGTGTCAATGAGAGCATTTGAGTAGTGTTAATAAGAGCATTTGAGTAGTGTCGATGAGAGCATTTGAGTAGTTTGTGAAAGCATTTGAATCGTAAGTGTGAGAGCTAACCCTGAATAAGGTCCCTAACGGCCCCTCATAGATTTGTGTTGTTGGTTTTGTGTAAGGTTGCGTGTGGGGGTTGTTCACATGTGTTTGTGTATGTGTGTGAGGTGATGTGTTGTGTTGTCTGTGTGCGTGTAGTTGTGGGTGTCTATGTGAAATTGATTGTGTGTGTGTGTTGTTGGTTTGTGTGTTCATGCGTGGTGGTCCATGTGCGTCCATATTTGAGTGGGTGTGTATGTGTGGTGGTGTTTTTGGGATGTCAGTGTGCGTGTGTGGTTGTACACCGTGTGTGCTAGAGGTTTGTTGTGCGTGTGTGTGTGTGTTGTCGCTTGTGCGCATGGTGTTGGTGTTGTGCGTGTGCGCACACATTCTAGTGGCACTTGATGCCTTGAGATGAATGTTGCTTTTAATTTTGAAAGGCTTGTTCCTGTTGTTGTTTCCTCTCACCGAGTGGTCACGCCGAGGATGATGAGGATGAGGAGCCCCACAGAGGAAGGTGAGCAGACGTGTGATGACACATCAAAGCTCTGACGTGTGACATCATCAACAGCGTTCACGCGCACACACGAAGGCCTCGTCTGCGGCGTGGGTGAGTCAAACACGTCCGCGTCTTCATCATCATCATCATCATCATCATCTTCCTCCCTTTAAACAAAGAGCAGACGACCTTGACAAAGTTGTTGTTTTTCTTTTCCACGTTCTGTTCTCCAGACCGGACATCTCAACTCTGTCTCGGCCCTGAAAATGGCAGATAGCGGAGCGTCCGCCGGGCCCGGCGGAACCTTGACGACCGTCTGGCGGGCGAGTGGTTTGATTGACAGCTTCTTTTGGATTGGATCGACATCGCCACTGACGTGGTAAGCAGCCCGCACTTCCTAAAATGGCCGCTGAGAAGCTCGTCGTAGGGATCAGGGAGTCGAGGATGACGAACGATTCCTGACTCCCGAATCACAAGAAAGAGCCGACATGAGCGAGTCTCACCAAAAAAAGCCGGGGGGAAAAAAAGGAGCTTTTAGAGATGTTGATGCTAATATTTTGTTTTTGTGACATCTCAAACTATAAAACAACAAAGTCAAGACGAAAAAGTGCTTTTGATGGCAAATGCAGATCCAAAAACTAAGACAGGCACTGTAAGAGACGCTGACTCCAGTTGGATGTCGGTGGCCTTTTTACAGGGCGATCGTCCATCGCTGCATGAACGGAGTCTTCTTTTCACGATGGCGCCGCACGCTTTCTACGACACGTATTCTGTTTATAACCTACTTTGCTCGAGCGTCAGGTCCCTAAACTTGCCCCGCCTCCGGCGTGTTGGCATTTTCCTCCCTCATAATTGACACGGCGAGCCGAACTTCACCGCCTAATCGTTCTCTTCTCCTCAAAAGCTGTGCCGATTTGAAATCCAAAGGGATGCGACGCCGCCATCTTCTGGTATCAATTTGTCATTACAGTGGTTTACAAACCTGGATTGAAAAGACGAACCGGGCGAGACCCTCTTCCACGCCTACCTCAAAACGTACTCGGCGAGTATATTCGTCGGTGGCGGCGAACGCTCGGATTCCGGTCGAGCGATAGAAACGTTCGCAGCAGTGAAGGAGTTAAAGACTTCGTGAATTTGTCTCCGATCTTCCATCGATATCCTGGAAACCAAAAACGATTGTTACTTGCCTCGTGACCATCGCGCCTTTTCAAGATGCGTTGTGGGATACGCCGAGGGCCCTGCGGCACACGGGGACGACCTTCGCTCGCTACGCATTCCGAATGGCCGACCGACTATTGCCAAACAAAGTCGACGCCACATCGACCGACACGGCTGAAGCGATGCGTGCGTGCGCGCTCGAAGAGGCGTGCGAGTGTGCGTGTGTGGAGGTCAAGTCAGGTGAGGACATGTCGACCGCACGCTCACACATGCACAGGCGCGCTCGGCCATCGGCGCGCGCAGCGGCGAATGTCGATGAGGACGAGGCGCCTGCGGGGCGGGCGGTCTCCGGTGGCCCCAGAAGTCAGTCGGGCGCGCGGAGGAGAAGAAAGCCGTCGTCGACGTGCCGAGGAGATTTCGATTTGATGTCGCTCCGACGTATGCTCGATGTCCTTGGCCCCGCTGCCGTGAATTATTCATATACATCGATGCATTTTGCTGTTGCTTAAGGTGAGCGCACTCGAAAGCGAGGCGGCGCATCGACTTGATCGGCCGCTCGGCGGCTGGCGTCAAAGGCGAAGAGTCGCTTCGGTCCGCGCGCTCGCCTGAAACGCCGCCGAACGCTTCCGATGGAATTCTTTCAAACACATTGAAAGACAAAACACAACTTTCATTCAGAAAACATGGATTAAGACACATTTTCAAAGCACATTTAAAGACAGAACCGCTTAAATGACACATCGTATCGTATTTATTGAAGACACGTAAAAATTAAAAACACATTTTAGGTAGGGCCTGCCCAATGGGGATTTGTTTCGCCCGATTCTGAAAATTCCGATAAGCAATTAATCGGCCGATTAATTTGTACAAATATATTACGAATAAAAGGACTTTTTGGAATCCCTTAATGTTTACAATAATAAAGATATGAATTACAGGCAGAACATTGGACTGTTTTACAATATTAACTTTTGTTTGAATGTCATGATTTGTCTTCTGCTGTAATGTGTTGCGGAAAAGAAAAAATGGCAACAGCCAATCAGCAAAAAAAGCTGCCAAAATGAATATCGGCCGATTAAATCGGCCGGCGACTCGTCGCTCGGACGCCGATGTGAGCAATTTTACATTGAAAGGCACATTTTGCGTGACTACATTGATTCAAAACACATTTCAAGACATTTCTGTTTCTCTTTGAGGGCTGCTCATCTGACCTTTGACCCGTCCCGTATGTCAGCGCGCCGATGAAGGCGAAGCTTCCCGTCGTGTGACACGCGGCCCCGCGATGCACTGCGGCGGCAGCGGGTTGCTCGGGGAGAATCATTGTCATCATTAGCGCGCGGCATCAAACGCTCTCACAAGTCAGCGGCGAAGGAGCCGCTTGTTCCCGGTGGTCCCCAATGCAGCGATGCGTGTGCGTGTGCGTGCACGCGCGCGTGTCCTACATAATACGCTCACTGATGAACTTCACCTGAACTCCGACGCTCCCCCGTACGGCCCGCGCGTGTTACCATGGCTACCCCCGCTAGCCCGCCATTAACCGCCGTTCGTTCATTCGTCCGTCCCTTTATCTATTCGTGCGCCATCCATCCATTCATCTGTTCCTTCATCCATCTCTTCAACGATTCATCTGTTCATTTGTCCATTCACTGTTTGTGAATGTTTGTAAATTCATGCGCTCAGAAATGAAAATCGCTGGCTCGGCGAAGGGTGGCGGCCGAGCCCCGGCGGACGCTCGAAAACTTCCGAGCAGCGCGCCAAACGTCCCGGCGAGCGTGAGCGGCTTCTTGATGTTCGCGGTGGAAACTTCGGCGGCAAAAAGTCCCCAAAACAAACGCAAAAGGCAAAAGTGTCGCATGGACAAAGTAGAAGATGGAAGACAGAAAAGAAGAACGTGACTGGACCAAGAAGATGTCAGAGGAGGAAGAGGTTGTCCAAACTACGGCCCGCGGCAGCAACTAAAATAAACGTTGGACGCGGCCCGTGTTTGTTTGTCTGACGTGTACTGCAGTACGGCGGGAGAAGTACGGCGCACATTCACGGTTCGGCATTCACAAATTCACCTCATCGCTGATTTTTCAGAAAGGACAAGAACGGCAACAAAGGTGGACTGAGTAGAACATATAAGATAGGCAAAGAAGATGTCAAATGGACAAAGTGGATAAAAGGTGACACATAATCACAGAGCCCTGACTTAAACCCAACTGAACATCTCTGGAGAGACCTGGAAATGGCTGCCCACCAACGTTCCCCATCCGACCTGAGAGAACTGGAGAGGATCTGCGAGGAATGGCAGATGATCGGCAAATGCAGGTGTGCATCATTCCCAAAAAGACTCATTCGTGGCTGTATTAGCTTCCACTAAATACTCAGCAAAAGCTCGGAATACTTCTGGCTGTGTGATATTTCGGTTTTTCTGCTAAAATTTCAACCATTTCGTTTTTTTGTCAATATGGGGTGCTGTGTGTACATTAAGCAGGAAAACAAATATCTGCAATGATTTGAGCAAATGGCTGCAACATAACAAAGAGTGAACAATTGAAGGGGGTCTGAACACTTTCCGTACCCACTGTATGTCCCAAGTCCACGTGTGGAGAGTGGAGGACCTGCCCCGCCTCACATTCGACAAGTTGCCATTGCAAATACAGTATGATTGGACTTCTATGTCAGCTCTTCAGCAACCACACGTAATGTTATTCTGCACACAATTGAATATTTGCATTATTGTTATTCGCTACTTCTTGCACATTTCTTCACCGATTCGAACTGTTCCAACTAACGAACAAAATATTCCGCTCATTCGGGACATCTGGAAACTATATTACATATTCCCCAAAGTCCTACGTTCACACAATAAAATTCCCAAATTAAGAGCTATTTGAGATATTGAACACCTCCTTTCACATTTCTCACCCGATTCCAACCATCCCAACTTCAAAATGTTCAACTCGTTTAGGGCATCTTGTGTACTATTCCATCACATTCCCAAATTTTCAATGACGATATTTGACTTGCTCCTTCTGCCTTTCAACATTTCGGTCAATTTCGTAAGATTTCCGTTCAGCATTCACACGCAATTTCTACACAAATAGAAAAAACTAGTACTGCAGTACTAGTGCTGCCACCTGTCGGCTGAGCTCAGGACCGACAAGCCGGCCGTCATCGACGTCATCAGGAAGTGACGTATTGGGTTTAAAACGTCACATTGGCTGACAGCAACTCACGTATTCAGTGTGAATGTTATCGAATAATTAGGCGCTGTGAAAATAGAATGATATAAAACCATTTGTGATGAGTCACGAACTTAGATGTTCAGGTCAACTTGTGTTTCCGTCAATGAGCAGAAAAGATCGTCTCTTAGCAGGTGCGTCACTCTTCATAGCATGTCCGCCCAGCTTTGTGTCGCTGGGAGTTCTGTTCAAAGGATTTGAAAGCCCTTCCGAGTGGGAGCTCCTCTTGTCCGTGCACATCTTCCGAAGCGTCGCTGAAGTGAGGAAGCCGAAACCAAAGCCAGAAGGTAAGAAATTGAAAAACATGAAACAAAAGACGGCGACAGTAACATACTTGGCTCTCGTTCGCGTGTCGAACGACAACGAGAAGAGCTTTGGCTGAAGCGAAGTGCCGTGACGTCACGTTAGCGCGTTGAGCTCATGGCTTTAATGGAACTTTTGGATGCTAAAAGCTAGCCGACGGACGAGCTTTGGGGTTTTGTTGTGACGATGACGGACGAGCTTTGAGGTTTGGTTGTGACGTCACAGGAGAGCGCTGACGATGGCGGATCGGAACGTGGAAGCCAAACTGAAGAAGGAACTGAAGCGCGACAAGATCCAGCTGTGGAAGGTCCCCTACAGCGACGACGAGCAGCAGCCCGGACACGCGCACATGCAGGTCAACGCGAGCACTTTTAGTCGCCGTCGTCGCCGTCATTGTTTTCATTCTTCTTATCGTGTTGGTGCTTGCTTGCTAAGGCGGCGTGTTCCGAGACTGTCAGTGCGTCCTATGTCCAGCAGAGGACGCTGACTTCTGACGTCATCGTAGTCTCAACGTTCTCCAACTCATAACTGTAACCAACAACAACAACAACAACATGCTACAGATCTCCAACTTTGTTGTCACATATATTTTCGATAACACTCGTGCCTTATAAGGGGATAAACGTGCCCCTTGTAAGGGTGGCGGGTGAGCTGCGGGTACACCCTGCCCTGGTCGCCGGTCGACGTCAAGCCACATGGAGACAAACAACCGACTGGTCGCTAGTCAGCGTGGACGAACGAGCTTTCGCACTCACATTTGCGTCTCAGGACTATTTGGAGTCTGCAACGCTGAAATTGGAAGCCTGAGAACTGCGAGGCAGACGTGCTAACCGTTCGGCCGCCGCGCTGTCTTCAAATATTATCCTGATGATGCTTTCAATTGATTCCAATATGAGTTTGTATTGATCATTTTCTTACCGTTCGATCACAGTTAAACACAAAGCGGTTGGATTTTTTTTATATATAATTTTTTATTCCTGAATGTATATTAGATTTTCTGGTTTGGGTTTCAGGAGCTGGCCGAGCGCTACGGCACCCTGCTGCGCATGCCGGGGTCAGAGGTCGCGGACGCTCTGGAGGTCATCCGCGTGCGGGCGCTGAAGAGAGGTCAACGGAACCAGACCTTCAAGGAAAGCGGCGTGGCCACCCTGGAGCTGCTGCTGCCACGAGACTGCAAGAAGGTACGTCCTCCCCCGTCATCGTCATCATCATCATCATCATCCACTGCTGCGTCTATAGCGCCAATTTGGAACACTAGTTAGCTTTGGCACTTTATTTTCTATGTGTCGCTGCTCTGTCTGCGGTTAAGATTAGAAGTACTCTTAACAGTTATGCTCATTTCCATTAGCCTACCTATGGCGTATCGTATTATGTGTTAGTATTGAGCTAGTGGACTGCTAAATTTAAGCTAAGTTCAAATGTGTTAAAAGCATGTGCGAGGGGTAAAACTATTTGAAGAAAATGTACGTGTGGATTTTCACATATTGGCGGTACGTCTGAAACGTATCCCACGTAACAAACCGTAATCATCATCATCATGGCGTGCGTGTGCGTGTGCGTGTGCGTGCGCGTCCCAGGGCAGCAAGTCCAAGATGTCGCTGGAGACCAGGCTGGACGTGTGCGCTCAGGAGCTGATTGACAGGTAAACGAAGCGAACCGGACGCCGGCTGCTGCAGCGGCAACGTCGATACGCGATTCACGCTGTCGGATGTGCGGCAGGATCGCGGAAGAAGTCGGACTCGAATCCTTCAAAGTGATCCTGAACGGCAAAACTCTGAATGGCGGTGAGTTAAGAGGACCTTTGGCGGTTTGAAGTTGGCGTCTTCTGCCCGTTGAGCTTCCTGAAGCTTCAGTGCCGTTTGCTCAGGTCAAGGGTCGTTTGCGGGTGGAACATTTCCAGCAAGTTTCAAGTCAATTTCCATGGGAACGTAAACTGGCGAATTGAAATACAGTTTTCCAAAGTGGGAACCGGGTGTCATTTAATAGCAATCATTCATATTCTCAATCTTGAGTTATAGAGCACTTTTATACATGCAATGCAACCCAAAGTGCTTTCCATGACTTCAAGTCAACCCCCGCCACAACCACATGTCCACAGAGACACAGACAGACGCACGCGCGCACGCACGTAGGCCGTGGGCACGGAGCCCCCGGTGCGGCGACGTCCGAAGTACCCGCGTGAGACCAAAGCGACACCACATGTTGCGTTCAAAACATCTGCTTGTGTCACAAGCAGACATCTGTGCAAAACAATGCGAGAAAAAGCATGACCTTTCAACAAATGTATTTGGAAGCAGAACTTTGTCACTTTTTAAAAAAAAAAAATTTAAATATATTTTACAGAACAATCCGTGTTTCCATTTATTAAAAAAAAAAAAAAAAGCTAAATTTGGGTTGATTTTTCTCCCATTCAAGTATTAAAATCATCGTCATCCCAGAATTGCAACAAAGTGCCATGAAGAATATTTTTTCAAAAGACCCCCCCCCCCCCCCCCCCCCGCCCTTCATTTAACATGCAAATAATAAAGCATCTCAATCTTCCCACAAGCTTCTGCATTTTTTGCCAAACTCTTTCAGGCTTCAAGTTGCTTGTTTAAATCAGAATGATGCAAAACTATATTTGAGTTCCCTATGAAGAGCCAACGTTCATTTGAAGTCCATTCCCGCTTTCTTCCCTTGCATCCGCTTCCGTGACGTTTCTGCTATTTGCCGGTCAAAGTTGGCAACTTGAAAAATGTTTCCACCCCGCTCAGGTCTGCGCCTGGACCAGCAGGGCGTCGGCAACCACAGCAAGATGATGGTCCTGAAGGCCTTCGACCCCGCCTCGGCTCCTCGCGACTTGGAGGCACGCGAGCGCAACGTCCAGCGCACGCGCAGAGGCTTCGGGATCCTGTCCGAGAGAGGTAAAGCCAGACGCGCGCGGGCGCAAACGCGGGAGCCTTCGGCAAATCTTCAGCGACGCTCGTGATCGACAGACGGCAGCGACGACCTTCAGACCGCGCCCTTCCTGGAGGTCGCCGACCAGAAGGGAAACCCGCTGAAGATCCCCCAGAAGGAGAAGAAGGTACGCTGGCCGTCGGTGGAAAATGTCAACCGTCAGAAATGTATTTTCTTTCGGGAGTGAAAAGTCTCACACGTGGTCGCTGTCGGCCGCGTGTCCCAAGACGCTCCGGTTCATGTTTGCGGGCCGTCCCCGTGCCGTCCGCTCATTTGACACATTATTATAATTTTTTGATCCCATCCATTTTCTGGGCGTGCCGGAGCCGATCCCAGCTATCATCGGGCAGGAGGCGGGGTACGCCCCGAACCGGTTGCCGGCCAATCGCGGGGCATGTACAAGCAGCCGTTGGCGCTCACATTCGCACCTACGGGCAATTTCGAGTCTCCAATGAATGCTCGTTTTTGGGATGTGGGACGAAAGCGGAGCGCCCGGAGAAAAGCCACGCAGGCGCGGGGACAACGTGCAAGCCCCACGCAGGCGGGGCCGGGGATTCGAACCTCGGTCCTCAGAACCACCGTTCCAATTTTTTTATTCCAATAATTGGAAAAAAAAAAAAAAAAGAATGAATAAAATGACTTCTTTTTTGGTACCTTAACACTTATAACAATAAAGATATGCATTTCACTCAACATTTTACTCTACAAAATGCAACAATATTTAGGTTTTTCAAAAAATGGGCACAAATTGGAAATGTTTTGTTTGAGTGTCATTATCTTTGTCCTACGTTGTAATGCGCTTCAAAAGAAAATGGTGGATTTTTGCCAATTCGCAAAGCTGATTAAGTCGGGCACAGAGACAAACGGCAGACGGCAGACGGGTCGCCGATGTTAAGTTGACGTGCGACAGTCAAGCGATGGATTGGCAACTAATCGATCATGAAATTCATCAGCAACTATTTTGATCATCGATTGATCCTTTAGAGACTTCGTTTAACTTGAAATTGTCCAAATGGACAGAATGTCAGCCTCTCCATGGTAAATCTTCTCCGATTTCTGTCATCCTCCGTGAAAGCGGACGGCTTCTATTCATGCGTTTTCCAAACAGCAGCTCGGCGGGCACGTGTGGCTCCCAGTTGAAGTCCAAAACGAACCGGAAAACAAATGACGCGATTATACTTTGTGCGGGCAAAACGAGCACATAGTTTAGCCTCAAGTCCGCTAGCTGAGTGCTAATGCTAACAAATACGCTGGACCCCAGTTTTCACGGGGAAGAGGGACCACCGTGCCTGACTGCAAATTGTGAAAATCTGAAATAAATGGCACCCATAATAACGTGTTGAATGAGAAGGGATATGTCTCGAAGAAGCATTTGCCACAAAAAACGGGGGTTACCCACTCCATTAATGTCGGCACGGGGCGCTCTGGTCTGCGCATCTGCCTCACAGTTGTGAGGTCGCGGGTTCAAATCCGGCCCCCCCCTGTGTGGAGTTTGCATGTTCTCCCCGTGCCCGCGTGGCTTTTCTCCGGGCACTCCGCTTTCCTCCCGCATCCCAAAAACATGCGTGCGAGGTTGATTGACGACTCGAAATTGCCCGCAGGTGCGAATGCTATGTGCCCTGCGATTGGCTGGCGACCAGTTGCGGGCGTACCCCGCCTCCTGCCCGATGACAGCCGGGATGGGCTCCGGCACGCCCGCGACCCGCGTGAGGACAAGCGGTACGGAAAATGGCTGAACTTTCCAAACGTCTGCTTTTACTTTGCAAACCATTCACGGGCACTTTTGCTGACTTTCCGACCGAAGCAGGAAGTGAATCCTAACCCCTTTGTTTGTGCATTTTCTGAAGAACAACACTCAGAAGAAGAATGCACTGTCAATTTGAAATCAGGTTTTAGAATAAAGGGACGGAAATTAACAAATGTTTATCGCTTTCATCAATTTAACATAACGATAATCAAGCGATGTATCGATTATAAAAATTGTTGGTTGCAGCCCTAATTGAAAGTGTTGAACAAAATGTATGAACGAAGTCTTGAACGCTCGACTGGCAGTTTTAGGAAAAAGAAATGCTGTCGTCATTTGTTCTTTCGATAAACACCCGGCCGGTCAAAGGTCAAAACTCCGAAGGACTTTTGCAGGCGCTGATCCTCGCCATGGGGCTCCACGAGAAGGGGCGCGCCCTCATGAAGCGGAAGCGCCACGACGACGCGCTCTGTCACCTCCTGCAGGCCGACCTCCACTTCAGGTGAGGATGAGGGTGAGGATGAGGACGACGACGACGATGACGACGACGTGCGTGCGTGCGTGTGTGTGTGTGCGCGTGTAGCGAGTGCGGCTCCGCGCTGCTGGGCGTGGTCGACAACCACGGCGTGCTGCAGCTGGACGTCGTTTGGTGCTACCAGGCGTTGGAGGCGTTGTCGTGTCTGGACGACGGGCGCGAGCGTCTGCGGCTGGCCGAGGACTGTTTCCTCAGGTGTTACGGCGAGCGGCAGCAGAGGCTGCTCATGATCAAGGTGCGCACGCGGGCTGTGTCGGGCTCTAGAAACACCGCGAAAACGAGATTCAGGTTCTTTCTAGTCAAAACTCATCACGTAGAAAGCAACTGATTTGGGCAACAAACAAGTTTGACTTGTTTGCCAATGGACTAAGACCAACTTGTCCATTGGCAATTTCTTTTCGACTTGTTTCTGCGTTGAGTCTACCCGAGAGGCATCTTACGGACACGTCAACTCGCGCAACTTCTTGACCTTTTTTTTTTTTGGGATTAATTCATCAATGCCAGAAATAAAACCCAACTGAGAGCCCCGTCGTTTTTCTGCACCACAACCCGGCGAACGCAGCGTCGGCGTACCGACCGCCGCCGGTACGTTATAGCGATTAGCGAGCGGGCACTGATCTCGGAGACGTTGTGTTGTGTCGGGCAGGGCAACACGGGGCAGGAGGACGTGCTGTTCCTGCGCCTGCACCTGCTGCAGAGCCTGCTGGCCTTCGTGGACGGCGACGACCTTCAAGCCCAGCGGCAACTCGAACAAGTAGGACCCGCTCGCGAACGACGTCGCCGACGTTAGCCTGGGCGGCAGCGAAAATTGTGCGGAGGTGTTGAAGACAAAAGGCTCGTCACATCTCAATCTTAGCTGTGAACTTCCCTATTTATGTTTGCCTGAACGGCCCGTTAGCGTCCAATTTGTTCCCAAAATGAGTCCGATCGCCTCTGTTCGAGTTTTGCGGATCACGACGACCCGGATGACTGACGATCTACACGCGGCGGCGGTCTCGCGTGTGTGTGTGTCAGGTGGAGTCGCTGTACGCACGTTTGTGTCCTGACGCCGACAAAATGACGCAGCTGATGGTGCTGGGCTTCAGCGAGCGAGAAGCTCGCCTGGCCCTGCGAGCGTGTCACGGCGACGTGCACGAAGCCGCCCTGCTCGTAAGCGACCGGAGAGAGGTAAGCGCCGAGGCGGCTCTGCTCAAACGTACAGTCGACTTGCGAAAGATGAGGCGAACTGCACGGCTTGACAATTCTCGTCTGCTTGCGTTTGAAAGGCAATGCGCCCCTTTTTGAAATGGCAGTTTCGTAAGCCGCCGGAGCGGTGTGCTACGATCGCGGACGGCAGAGGCGACCTCATGATGCGAGTTCACGGCGGGAGCGCCGAAGCTTATTGCGTTGTGTCGTCGGCGGGCCTGTGTGTTCAAAATAGGCTCAACTTGATATTTTTGGAATCCAATTGCATATCCATGTATTCCGGGCCAATATTGAATTTTCAAAGTCAAAGATGTGACATTGCCTTAAACGGAGGTATTTCAGTCATTAAAAACAGTAAATGTTGAATGTCATTGTCCTGATTTGGGATTAAAACAAAAGTTGCCGTTATGCATTTGTAAAATGTAGACCCCAAAAAATACAGGGAGCTGAGGAAGGCACCTTGTGGAACACCCATAAACCTTTCCATGACATTTTCCCGTTTAGTTGTTTTGAATCAAAAATGATTCCAAATTGTTCCAATTTCGAGACGACTTGGTTCATTTCAAAGATTATTGCCGACCCAACAAAGGCAAAGTTAAGCAAAATGACGCGGACTCCGCCCAAGACACGCTTCTCGTCATCACGTCGCTGTTGCGCAGAAACCTCCAATGTCCAAATGTGGTCCATTTCATATGCTTTCACTATTGGTCCATCCCCGTGTCTGTTATTTGAACACATTATTAGCCAATCTCCAGTTTTGAAAATAGTTGAGGAGCAACTTTCTGAACTGCCTGAGACGTTTTGTAAAACCAGCTACTATAGCAACAATAACGGGCAGGCGTCATGGTGTACATGTAGCAAAACAAGTTTGAGGCCCGTTCTTGAATTTAGGAGACAATGTGAACACTAGTTTGGGACTATTAAAAACCGATGTGGTGTGTGTGTGTATAAATATATATATATATACACGCACGCACACACACGATGCAAGTTCACTTGCCGGTGACGATTGAACTTTTTCATTTTTTGGAAAGTCGGCTAACACTTGAGACTGGCTTCTGACTTCCTTGACACTTTGTCCCGCCTCCGTCATGTGCGGTCGCCGTGGCGATCAGGAGCGGGAGCAGCTGAGGCAGCGGGAGCGCCAGAAGAGGAAACAGATGAAGGCGAGCTCGGCCGTCCTGGCGGAGGCGGGTTACGTCGCCGGGGAAGCCGCCGCCGCGCTGCGCCGGGCCAACGGAGACCTGGACAAAGCCTTCCAAGTCAGCGCGCGCCACCGGCCTCACGTGCCGGTGCCGGACGACGCGGCGTTCACCTTCTCCTCTTGGCGCTCGCTTTCAGATCCTGCTGGACGCCAGCCAGACGCCGCCGACGTCCAATAGGAGCCTGGATCAGAAGGTCCGGCAGGTACGTCACGTGACCCGCCACTAATATTAGCCGCTCTTTGAATATATGACGGAGTTCAGTTTCCATGTCTCGCAACATCGATGCTATTTAGCGGCCGCATGAGCACGTCCAATGGAGTTTGCCATCTGCTATATGCGGAATGTCCCGTGACCAACTCGGGGAAACGTCCTGCGTGTGCTACGCTAACCGACGTAACTTAAGATTGAGGACAGGAGTGTTTGAAGCTGAATTTGCAAATCTGAAACACGAGCCAAGCCCAAAGGTCGTCCGTTGCAGCCATCTTTGGGGGCTCTGTGGTGAAAAAAAAAAAAGCTTCCTACCGTTGCTTTGCCGCCGGGCAAACTTCGACTCGTCGTGAAGAACGTGAAGTTGGCTGCCGCCGCGAGCGAAGAAAAGCAGCTCGCATCTCCAAAATCTCGTCAATCGTGTCGGTCGCATCTCAGGGCGCCGCCGCAACCGCTGACTAACGGACGGACGGACGGCTCCATCTGCTTGTGCGCAGTTGTCGTATTTGGGCTTCGAGCGCTCGGCGTCGGAGGCGGCGTTGGCGTTGACGGGCGGAGACGTCCGGTCGGCCGCCGAGCTGCTGACGGAGAACCGGGGGGCGGTCCCCTCGGAGGCCACGCCCCCCTCAGAGGAGGAGGAGGAGCCCGGCACGTCGTCCGGCTCCACGGGTAGGCCTCGCCCGCACGCAACCGTCTCAACTTGCACTTTGGCATTTTCTTGATTTGTTTTGTCCTTGTTTTGCGTGGGAAGCAATTGTCAAAGCGTTGATCGGGAGGGCATCCCTGCTTATTGGACAAATTGGACAAAACAAATGTTTTGCTATTTGCATATTGTTGCCGCGATATGTCGAGTTGTCCGCCATATCGGATGTGGCAAACCTGCTGGGAAACTCGTGTAAGTCGAGGGATTGAACGTCATAAAGTGACAAGCGAAAGTGTACAAACTTAATATAGAGATGTGGGAAACATCTCTTCTCTGACATGGTAAGATGGCGCACTCAATGATCCGTCCCGGTTTATTATGTCTACGCTCCGACGCGAGACGATTGACGGTTGACGCTTGACGGCCTTGCAGACGACAGCGAGCTGGTGAACGAGATCCTGGAGGACATCCCGCGTGACGAGGACGACTACTTGGACCTGACGCTGGAGGAGGAACTGCAGCTCCTCAACACCATCAAGACGCACCTCGCGCGCTCGCTCGACCGCTGAGTCGATCGGCGGTCGGCTCGTCTGCCGCCTCGCGGTTCGGAGGTTCCGCGTCCGAATCCGGGCTCCGGGTGGACTTCGCTCAAGTGGATTGTCCTCCCACATTGCGGAAACGTGTCGGCTTCATTGAAGACCGACATTGTCCGTAGGTGGGAACGGCAATTCGAAGGATTGTTTGTCCGTACGTGCCCTGTGATTGGCTGGCGACTAATCGATTTGAATCAGCCGATTTTAGCGCTTTTCAAAACAAACTTAATCAGCCGGACTTGGGGTTTTTTGGGGGGGCCGCTCTTTATTTGAATCAGCTGGGGCCTCATGTACAAAGACTTGTGTGGATTTCCTCCTAAAACATGGCGTACGCTCAAATCCAGAAAACGTCATACCCGCAGAAATATCCAGAAGTGCGAATCCAAGCTCATTTCCTTCATACGTCCCAATCAACGTGGCAACGAGCGCACATCTAAATATGCAAATCGTATTGAAATGAACCCTGCAACTGAGATCCCGATCAGAAAAACAGGAACATGAGCGAGGTCGTTTCTGACGCTCAATGGAGTGAAAATCCTCTTTGGCCCGCGGCGCTAACGACACGCGAAAGAGGAGCGAACGGGACGGGACGGCGCGTGTGCGGCTGAAAAAAGGGGAGTGGTCAGACATGAAGCGGGAGGCAGAAAGGGTGTGAGTGTGGTATCGGTAACCGATCTTTTGAATTCAAATACAAGCCCAATTCCAAGGAAGTTGGGACGTTGCGTTAAACGGCAAGAAAAACCGAGTACAATGATTTGCAAATCATGCTCGACCTGTATGTCATCGGATACACGACAAAGACAAGATATGGAATGTTCCGACTGATCAACCGGATTGTTTTGGGCAAATAATCATGAAGTTAGAATTTGATGGCTGCAACACGTTCCCAAAAAGTTGAGGAATGCTCATCAAACACGCGTTTGGAATGAGCATCCCACAGGTGAACGGGCTCATTGGGAACGAACGGGCGGGGGCAAGCAAAGGTGGGGCGGGAGAAAAATAGTCCCAACAGTTGAAGGGCAATGTTCCTCAACGTACAATTGCAAGGAATTGAGGTCCAAAATAGCATCAAAAGGTTCGGAGAATCTGGAGAAAACACCGCACGGAAGCGGCGAGGCCCAAAAGGATGCGTGACGGATCTCACCGCGTGGGCTCAGGAACGCTTCAGAAAACCAATGTGACTAAATCCACTTGGGCGCTCCATCCGGAAGTGCAACTCCAAACGCTACTATGCAAAGCAAAAGCCGTTTACATCAAATGTGTTCAAACAATTTGGGAGAAGAGGCGCAAATGATGTCATTTGCACCCAATGCAATCGTGTGTGTTCAAATGAAGTCAATTCAAAGGACTTTTTGTTTTGTTTCCAGCGCATGCGGCGGCGGCGTCCTCGCAAATATCAGCGATGGATGAAATCCACCGGCTCACGAATGAATTGTCGTCGGTCCTTGCCTCAATTGCATCGTTGAAAATCAACCAAACCAAAAGCTGCGCACCTTTTGTACATGAGGCCCCTGGAGTTTTGCTGAACAAACGCCGGTTCGCCCGCTGCAGCTATTGAAGATTTATACAACCGATGATTCTGTCGATTCATCAAATAATCGGACGCGTTGAAATGTATCGCAAAATCTATATTTTTTTCCTCGATGCCTGTTTATTAACTGATGATTGCGCAATATGACGGGAGGGAGGAATGTCGTGCTCGTTGAGCTTTTACAAAGCGAGAGTGACTTCAGAAATAAAATGAAAATAAAAGCGCAAGTTTGCAAATGTCTTACTTTGAAAAGATCATCGGTCTGCAAACACGATTGACCGCTGAAATGGCCAATTTGAAGTTGACAAAATGTCTCGAAACAATGAATGGATGACGACAATAGTTGTTGATTCGTTTGATCATCGATGAACGGATGAATTGTCGCACCTCGACTTTCTGTCCTGGATATATATATATATAGATATAGATATAGATATAGATATGGCGACCATTTCGGAAGAGAGTTGAGTAACGCGTTACTAATGCTTCGCTGATATATCGCCGTGGTTGTTATTGAAATATAGATGAGCAGAATTTGTGCAATGAACAAACAGGGTTAGGGTTTGAAAATGTTGTTAGGGTTTCAAAGTAGGGTTTTAACTCTATGAAAGGCAGCCTTTGTCCAATTGGGGGAGGTGGCAGATCTTCTGGAAGTGATTTGGCCACGTCATGGAATCAAACCAATCAGAATCCCTTTCTTCAAATGTCACAAATGATTTGAATTGTTTAGCCTGAAGTCTGAAAATGTTCCAAATCTCAAATGTGTATTAACTGATTTTTTTTCAAATAAGCTTTGCTGTGCGTCTTGCCATTTTTGATGTTTATACGTGAGATCGAAATCCTCTTTCTTTATTTGCCAAGTGTGTGAAAAACACACAAGCAATTTGTTTCCGGTAGTTGGAGCCGCTCGAGTGCGACAACACTTAATTATGTTTATAGCCGCCTTTCGATTAAGATCTCGAGGGGGCGGAGAGACTTGACGTGACGCAATGCATCGTGGGAAGTAATTAAAACATGCCGAAAGGGGAGCAGCGCGAGGGAGGCCGCTCGCTCGTTCCTTTTTCGTTGCTTGAAAAAGAAGAAAAAGCGAAGTTCGCGGTCGAGCGGGTCGCCTAGCGGGTTTGCCGTCTGCCTCGCATTTCCGAGGTGCCGGGTTCGAATCCCGCCCGCGGCGTGGCTTTTTCCTCCCGCTGTCCAAAATCGGGTTTGCGTCGTCCGAGACCCAAAACGGTTCAACATCGATGACAACCGAAGTTTTATGACGTGACAATCATCATTAGCGCGTGATATCGGTTGTACTACAAATAAGCAAGGCTTGAGAATGCAGCAAATGTAAGATGAGTTGCTTTATTCAATATTCAATATAAGCAGGAGATCATAAAAACGGGACAGTTGAAGAACTCTCCAGCATAGAAAACTTCACATTTTCAGCAAGTTTAGCTTTTAATAATAATATTTGGATTTGTCATCTTTTTTTTTGATACACACGCAGTGGTTACGTAAGCTACAGGATAGATTTGTCATGACATCACATTCTAAAAAAACTAAATAGACAAATTTGATATATTCAATGTTGAAAATCCTTCAAGTGGACTCTTCAGCAGCTTGTACACAATAAGACCAATTGTCGTCGGCGTTTGGATCGAAGCGCCTCGCGGCTTCTTCAGGGGTTCTTGAGCGCGTTGATGTGCGCGCAGATCTTGAGCGCGGGGCCCAGTTTGATGTTCATGCCGCTCATCAGATGTTCTTCGGTCAGCAGCAGCAACGCTTGGCCGTCGATCTCCTGAAGACGGAAAGCCGACGAAACCTCGCCGCAGCCTAAAAGGAACAAACAAACACACTGCGAACATACTCTGTGCATGTCAACATCGTATACAGTTTGTTTTGTGCATGTATGTGCGTGGGTCATTTTTATATACTTACGCTAATCACGTTAAAAAAAAAAAAAAAAAAGAATCTATTTGGCAATTTTTCTGTGTGTAAATAGCTCCCACGCTGAAAGCGTCATGTTCGCAACATTTCAAATTGTCAAAGGCAATCCAGACGTCCCTCTCCCCAGCCACTTCATCCAGCTCTTCCGGGGGGAAACCGAGGCGTTCCCGGGCCGGCCGAAAGACGTAGTCTCTCCGGCGTGTCCCGGGTCGTCCCCGGGGTCTCCTCCCGTTGGGACGTGCCCGGAACACCTCACTGGGGAGGCGTCCGAATCAGATGCCCCAGCCACCTCATCCGGCTCATCTCGATGCGGAGGAACAGCGGCTCTACTCTGAGCTCCTCCGGATGACCGACCTTCTATACCCGTTCTCTAAGGGAGAGCCCCGGACACCCTGCGGAGGAAACTCATTGCGGCCTCTTGTATCCGGGATCTCGTTCTTTGGGTCGAGGGGAGGAACATAGATCGACCGGTAAATCGAGAGCTTCGCCTTTCGGCTCAGCTCCTTCTTTACCACAACTGATCGGTACAAAGTCCGCATCACTGCAGACGCCGCACCGATCCGCCTGTCGATCCCCCCGTTCCGTCCTTCCCTCACTCGTGAACAAGACCCCGAGATACTTGGAACTCCTCCACTTGGGGCAGGAACTCATCCCCGACCCGGAGAGGGCACGCCACCCTCTTCCGACTGAGGACCACGGTCTCAGATTTGACGCACCCTCCGGTCCCCTTTCTTAAAAACGGGGACCACCACCCCGGTCTACCAATCCAGAGGCACTGTCCCCGATGTCCACGCGATGTTGCAGAGGCGTGTCAACCAGGACAGCCCCACAACATCCAGACCCTTTTGGAACTCCGGGCGAATCTCATCCACCCCCGGGGGCCTTGCCACCGAGGAGCTTTTGAACCACCTCGGGGACCTCAACCCCAGAGATGGGAGAGCCCGCCTCAGAGAACCCAGACTGTGCTTCCTCATGCGAAGGCGTGTCGCTGGAATTGAGGAGCTTTTCGAAGTATTCTCCCCACCGACTCACAACGTCCCGAGTCGAGGTCAGCGGCGCCCCATCCCCGCGATACGCGGTGTTGACGGTGCACCGCTTTCCCCTTCTGAGACGTCGGACGGTGGAACCAGAATTTCCTCGAAGCCGTCCGGAAGTCGTTCTCCGTGGACTCGCCGAACTCCTTTTTGCTTCAGCGACCGCCAAAGCCGCATTCCGCTCGGCCAGCCGGTACCCGTCGGCCGCCTCGGGAGTCCCGTAGGACTCCTCCTTCAGCTTGACGGCATCCCTCACCGTTCGGGGATCGCCGCCACGACCGGCACCGACCGCCTTACGGCCACGGCCTCGGCGACGGAGGCGCGGGACACGGTCGGCTCGGACTCGATGTCCCCCGCCTCTCCCGGAACGTGAGCAAAGTTCCGCCGGAGGTGGGAGTTGAAACTCCTTCTGGCAAAAAAAAAAAGCTTGCTAACAATGTTGGGAGTTGCACAATTTGCATGGCGCCCTTCAAACTCTGCAGATACGAGTGCAGAAATAAGCCCGACGACTCATGAAAGCCGTGACGCGCTTGTCTCGATACAATCGGAATGACGGTACACACGTGCAACAGTTCCCACACTTTCCCAAATTCAGAAGACATTCGTTCCTATCTGAGAAAGGAGGTTTATTTTGCTGTGCAAAATGGCTGCCTCACCGACGGTCAAGACATCTTCGCATCTTCAAAGTTGGAAATATATTCGACGCCTTTTCCCCTCAGAACCAATTTTTGCTGCCAATATAACAGTCCAATCAATTGATTTTCAAACAGAAAATCAGCAGGCCACCTCTTCAACTTAATGAATCAAATGATATGAAACCGACCCATCAAAGTGCGTGCGTGTGTGTGTGCGTGCGCGTGTGCGCCCGCGCGCGTACCCGGCAGCGCGTGTATGAAGGCCGTGACGTCGTCCACAGTCCACTGCGACGGTTCGGCCTTAAAGGTGCTTGTGGGCGTGGACGCGGTCACCATGGTTACTGACGCCGGACTCTCCGTCCCGGTCGTCAGGGCGACCGCCGGTCCCCCCTCCTCTTCGTCCTCCTGGTCTTCCTCCTCTCCTCCTGCCTCCATGTCCTCTTCCTCCTCCTCCTCCTCCTCCTCCTCTTTTTGCTCCGCCGCCTCAACCTTGCCGTCGTCCTCTCGGCGTCCGGCGCTCCAGAGATCTCGAGGCTGAGGACACACGGACAAGTCGCGCTCAGAAGACGCGCTTCTTTCGCCGGCCACTAGAGGTCGGCCTCTAGTGAGCGCGTCCGCGCGGCGCTTCGACGACAATTCGTAACACGCAAACGAGATTTGGAAGGAAAACCCCACCGTGCGATCTCCGACCCAGAACTTCTCAACTGCGAGGCAGACGTGCTAACCAACCAACACCGCGCCGGCCGCGTCAACAACAGCAACGATAAGACGTCGGCGCGGTTGCGTTACCAGTCTGAGCAGGAGCGGCTTCCCGGGCACGGACTGCGCCCTGTTGAGGGCGGGCCGCGGCCTCTCCGCGCGGCCGCCGGCGCTCAGCGCTCGCAGACGCTTCGTCAGGCGCACGTTGAACCTGCCGACGACAACGAGAAGAGGAGGAGACGCCGGCCGCCTTACGCCCATTCGGGTCCGAAACGCATTCCGCCCCCCCGGCGAGCGTCTCTCTCACCCGCGGGCGCAGGAAGTCGAGCAGAAACGCTTGGAGCGCATGAAGTTGTGGGCGTGGCCTCGCTTGCCGCAGAACTGGCAGTGGAGAACGGCTCGATCGCGCTGGCAACCGCCTGAAACGCAAAAGTCGGGACGGGATGAAGAAAGAGGAGGCCGATGGGAAGGAAAAGAGGAGGAGAAGAAGAACGACAAGTCGCTGCTGCGTTGGCAACTTGCGTCATTCGTCAGAGATTTGCGCTGCAGATCGAGATGGCCACGAGCGACCGGGGCGGAGTTCTCGTACGCGTTCCGTGCCGCTGCGCGTCTTTGTGGCCGTCGTCCTCTTGCGAGTCCGTAGAATGCTCCGAATGTTCCGTCGCCGTCTCGGCCGTCTTGCGGTCGCTCCCGTTCGCTTCCTGCGGCGGCGACGGCGACGGCCGAGGGGGCAAAAGCAGCGACGAGCGGTTCACCTGAGACGACACAAACGAGCAATCGGAAAAAGCGTCGATGACAAGCCGGTCGTCAATCGGGCTCTTCCGTACGCGCGTCCACGTACAGGAAACGGTTGCAGTCCTTCCTGTATGACGAAACCTTCCACGACGTGCGTCAGGACGTCCCCGCCTTCCGGCCACGCCCTCGCCTCCCACGGTCCGTCCGCCGCCCGCCTCTCGGGCGGCTCGTCTTCCGTTCGCCCGAGGGGCGGCGCGCCCCCCGTGGGGGTTTCCGCGGCCGGCCGCGATCGGCTGAGGTCGAGCGGCCGGGCGGCGGCGGCGCGGGAGGCGGGATCCGCCGACGGAGACGAGGGCGGAGACTGCGACGACAGGCTGGATGACGCTGAAACGACGACGACAGCGCACACGTTACGCAAGTACAACAACAACAACAACAACACACACACTGCCGCGAGGACGCACACACACGACACAACAACTACACACACCTTACACGACGGCACACGGCACAAGAACACACAGGAAGCGATACCCGATTGGTTGTCGGACCGAGCGGACGCGTTCTCGTTGATGATGTCCCGCGAGGCCGCCATCTCTCCGGGAAGTTCTGGCAGCCCGACGGCGTGGGCGGAAAGTTCCGGAGGCGAACGCCGGATGGGGTCCGCTTCCGGAAGCGGAGCCTCGGCGGCGACCCGCGATCGGGGTCGGGCGTCCTCGAGCGTCGGCGACATTTGCGACCTTCCGCCGGCCGACGGCGCCTCGGCGGCGTCTTCTCCTTCCTCTCGCGGCTCCATGGCGCGCTCCCGGCCCCTGGGCCCCGAGCCGCCGCGACTCGCCTCCGTTCGCACTCGCTCGTCTTCCCGGCCGTCGTCCTTGTCCGCCTCCATCTCGTCCGCGTCCTCGTCCTGGCGTCTCGGGTCGTTTGGAGCGGCGTCGGCGTCTTCCGCGGAGCCTCCCCACGGCGCGTCGCTCTCCTTCGCGTTCGGCGGATTCCGGCGGGGAGGCGACGCGGCGCTTCGAGGAAGGGGAAGCGCTTCCTGTCCGCTCAGAGTCGGCGGCGCGGCCGCGGGGGTTCGGGCGAGAGACGGCGGCGGGCGAGCTGAAGACGGGGCGACGATTCGGAGCCGCCCGGAGGCGGACGGCGGCGTCTCCGATGACGAGGCGGAGGGCGGCGGTGGCGGCGGCGGGACGGCGGCGGCGGGGAGGACGCCGAGCGCGGGCGCCCGGGAGGCCGCGGCCGCATGAAGCTTGGGCCGCAGGGGGACGGCTCGGACCGCCGAGTAGAGCGCTTGGAGGGAGGAAAGACGCAAACGATGAGCACGAGGTGACGACGTCGTCTGCGACTCGTTACGGCCCGAAAGCGAAGCTTCGTACGCAATCGCAACAGAGCGGAGCGTCGCTTACTCGGGGGGGGCGGCGCCGTCAGGCGGCGGCCGGGCGCGGTCGCGGTCTCCGGCCGGGGGCGTGGCCTCAGAGGAGGGAAGAGCGCCGTTTGCGGGCGACAGAGCGGAGGCGGGGCCTTCAGACGCAGAGAGGGAGCGGCGAGGGCGCCGGCCGGCCTGGGCGTCCCGCTACGGAGCTGGAGAGAGACGACACGTACCGTCAACCGCCGGCCGACGGCGCCGCTCGGCGCGCCGACGCTGCTCACCTGAGCGGAGGCGGGGTCAATAGAGGAGGAAGAGGAGGAAGGGGAGGAAGGGCCGGCCCGCACGGCCGACGTGAGGATCAGCTGCAAGCACAAGAAGACTTGGACAAAATTCCTTCAGCCAACGGGAAGGTCGCGGAGAGTACAAACACGGCATAAAAGGACGCACGCTTTTTTTTCTTTCCATCCATTGCGACGAAACTTTTCCTGTCTGAGGTTACTTCGGATTTCCAAAATGCCAGAATAACGAGAGAAGCTCTTGAAGGCCGTGGCCTTGAAACTGCGCGACCGGCGTCAAACATTTTGCATCTCCTCCTCCAATCGTTTTCCTTCCCCAGCGCTGCGATGGCTGGACATTCCCACGGTGCGTCATTGTCGAAACGTGGCACCTCCAGGCATCTGGAAATTACACCCAAGGATGGAGCAGACTTTTGCAAGTCCGCAACTCTTGACTGATTTCGTTTGACTTTCCCGTAATGCCTTCCTTGCATCAAGACGCGCTGTGTTTTAGGTGGGCCCAGTCCAAATACATCCGCGGGTGTGTCTCCGTACACCAATCGGAAGCTTCCAAATACATGACATCGTCATCTGGGTTTTCCCAAACTGCTTAAAGGCACAATCAACTTTTCGCTTTGAAGGAAGTCATGCAAAATTGCCACGAGGAAATCCTTCTCTCATTATTCGAGCATTTGGCAAATAAAAAAATGTTTCATCCTAATTGACGGAAAACAGGAAAAGATTCAGTTCACTCGAGGTTGCTCGTAACTCAAATTGCGTCCACACGCACACGCGCACAAAATCGACCAAGTGATAGCTCGTAACTGGAAAAAGTTGGAAGTCAGGTGTACTTGCTTACTTGCACTCGAAACCGATTTAATCGGTTGATATAATTAGCCCTTTTCAAAGCGGAATTTTTTTTTTTTTTTTACACATTCACACATTACAACATAAGACAAAAACAAGAAACAAATGGCATAAAATCTGAAAAAGACAACAACAAAAAAATTTATAATCTTTGATTGATTATACATTTTTTTAAACAAATCGGTCATTGGACTTTTATGCTGCCAAATATCAGAATGGACCTCGGCCTCCAAAAAATCCATATTAGCCGTTTGCGACAATGTGCCAGCGTACCGTTTTCGACGACCTGAATGTAACGTGAAACCTCTCCGACGTTGCCTTCACTGTCACCGTGGATACGACAGCATCCCCATGGACGCGTGCGTGCGTGCGTGCGTGTGTGTGTGCGTTTACCATCTGAGCGCTGAGCAGCACCTGCTCCTGTCCGGACCCTTTGAGACCTCCCCCCAGGAGCGAGGCCCGCTGGGGAGCGCCACGCCTGGCGACGAGGGCGGCGGGGGGGCCGGGATCGGCTCGCGGCGGCCCGGCGGACGAGCCCGCCGCCGGGCGGGGCTGCGGGGCCTGCGCACACGCGGGAATGAAACGTTGGCATCGGGTTCGCTCGGCGAGGGCGCGCGCGACGTGAACGCGTCGACTGCGCGCCAGTCACGGAACGCGTTAAAAATGCCGGCGTTGGTTACCACGGTTGCCAAGGTAACCATCCTAAAACCTTAACAGCTAGGTTACCTACTTACACGACGCCACGCCCCTAAAAGGCGCACATCCAACACACGAATATGACGGCACGTACAGTCATTACACTTCAGAAAACCACTTTTTTACAGTTCTTGACATTCTCTTTGACTATGTTTAGAATCGATGTAGTGCTATTTTTACATAAAAATCAAACAATAAGTTGTTGTTTTTGGGGTGGGGGGGGCTGGAACGGAGTAATGGAATTGGAACAAGGCTTATTTAAGGATTCGAGGAATTTTATTGTCATACCGATGGCGGCAAAGCACTATTTTTATCCAAATGAAACTCCTCGACTCACGACAATTGAGTTCCTTGGCAGCAAGATGGCGCCAAAGTACCGCTTTTATCGCCGATAACTCCGCGCTGCGGCGCCGCCTTGTTCCCGCAGGGGCAACGGCGAGTGGCAGAGAGCGTGGCGCTACCTGTCTTGCGGGCGGACTGGCGGGCGTGTGGAAGGGCGTGAGGGTGTTGGAGGTCACCGTGGAAACGGTCCTCGTGCTCCCGTTGGTCAGCGCGGCGGAGGTCTCGGTCGACGAGGTGCCCGTTGACGATGAGGGAGATGAGTTTTCCGCAGAAGAGGAAGCGGCGGGGGCGTGCGTGGCGGTCTTGGCGGCGCAGGGCAGGATGGGCCGCGCGTACGTGCGAAGGGCGGAGCTTGCCGTGGCGGTCAGTTTCGGGGGCGCGGGGACGAGGACGTGAGGGAAGGAAGTCCTCACCGCCGCCATTTTGGGTGCAGAGAGGGAGGGCGCGGGAGTGAGAGGGGGCGGCGGGGAGGAGGTGACGGGCGGCGCCGGCGCCGGCGAGTCCTGCAGCAGCATGGGGTTGGGCGTGAGGCGGGGCGGCGCGGGCGCGCCTGCGGCCGACGAGGAAGACGAATCGGAGGAGGCCGGTCCGTGTTCTGATTGGCTCGCGCCGGCCGGCTCCGTGTCCATCGTGCCGGGCTTCAGCGGGCTGAACAGAAACAAATACGCAAACGATATGTTCGGATTCGGTCATCGGGCTCGGACATCTCCAGCGGGCAAAGTTCCACGTACCGAACGGTCATGGCAGCGCACTATTGCGAGAGGACAATTGTCAAAAAAGAAATGAATGACCAGATAACTCGCAACCCTTTATTGCTCAGTGACTGGTTTTTTTCTGTCTATTGACCGTCTGTTGTCGTACTCGAGCGGTTCCGACTACCGGACACAAATTCCTCGTGGGTTTTTTTTTTAACATACTTGGCAAACAATGAAGAAGTCTTTTATTCTTACTGTTTTGCATATTTTCCATACACATAATCGTGTTTCACTTCTTTTACAAATGACATGGCCCGACATGTTTTAAAAATCTATTTCGGCCGCCGATTTTGACGCTGAAATCCGAAATCCCCCCACGAGAGACGACAATCCCCGCAAAACACGTCGCGATTGGGGAAGTTTGTTGTCAAACACAGCCACAACGAAATGAAGCCAACGTAGTACTCGGGGCACAAAAAGGAAACAAATGCGTCTGTTGCATGACAAACGGAGTTAGCCGCACACGACGGCGGCGCCGGTTTGACGCTGGGACTGACCTCGGAAAGTGAAAATCCGCCAATAATTCAGGCCCATCAAAACACGAATACGCCGGGATATCCTGCCATGGGGTTGGCTCCCCCCAACAAAGAAAAAAACACGGGAGGGGGGGTGGGGGGGGGAATAGCGAGATCCGCTGGAGCCGAGCGACATCGCTGCAACAACAACTCGTTCGCACGTTACAATACACACTTTTTTCTACTTGCTTGTTGGGATTATTTTAAGAAGCAATGTAATCTGTTGATTATTTTGGAGGCTTGATCAATGAATTGGATGGGGAAAAAATATACTTTTTTTATATATGTATTTAAAAAACAGGACATTATTTCAAATTGACAGTGCAGAAAATGCACCAACATAAATTGCTTATGATTCAGTTGGTGATTTGCTGCATAACATCTGTCAGAAAATTGGGAAAGCATTTTTGAAAGTCAAAGCAGATGTTTGCAAATATATCTTATTTTGAAAAACACAAAGATAATCAGTCTGCCTTAATAGACGTTTCAGATTTTTGTCTTATTACTACAACGTAGATGCCATTTTTGTCAGTTTTGGTAATGAAGTTATGAATTGTTATGAATTGTAAATGTGAATTCTTGAATAAAGGATATTTCACTTGGTTGTCATCATCCTCGTTTTTGCTTTTTTGGGGGCGGCGGGTCTTCATGGTCCTTCCTTCTTGCCTACAGTCTTGTGAGCGAGCGAGTTGCAATTATTTGCTCTTCCACTAGATGGCAGACGGTCCATCGTTCAACTGCGCTTGCACTTTTTGGGACATCCCCCCACCCCCACCCCCACCCCACCCCACCCCACCCCCAGTCAAATATGCGCCTTGGCTCCACGCAGCGCGAGTAAAACATTTTCTTCCCTTTTCTCATTCGGCGACGTCGACACGCATGCAGGTGCACGGCCACGCACGATAGCTACATGCTAACACATTGTTAGAAATCATATCCTAGTGCCCATTAGGATTAGAGCGTGTCTTCTCGTGGCGTGGTCTCACTCGGCGCAAGCCAACTAAAATCCACAATCAAATAAAATCGAGAAGATAAGAAACCAGAAGCCCGGAGGGAGGCCTCGGCTAGCGAACGAGTGTAGTGTCAGGCGGCTAACAACAAGCGCGATGCTAGCTCGGCAAGTGTCGGCTCCGACGCTTCGCGTTCGCCTCGCGTTCGGTTCGGGCGGCTTCTTACCTTGCGGTGTCAGCGTACCGCGGCGGCCCGCTCCATCCGCGGCCCCCTCCGCCCCACGGAGCGCCGTCCCCGCGACGACGGGCTGACGGCCGTGTGGAGCCGAGGAAAGCGGCTCGCCACCACTCGTGTACCGGGGTACTAGTGGACTCCGCGGAGGCTACTAGTGTAGTCTGGAGCGGAGTCGCTGTCAGTAGCGACTTCCTCGTCACGGCCACACGCACCGTAGACATCCAAATTGACATAGACCGCGCCTTGACCCGGAACCGTGCGTGAACGTCGCCGCCATATTGAATGTGGAAAAGCTAATCCGCCGCCGCAAAGGCGAGAGGAATACAGGACGGAGATGGGAAAAGAAGGTGAAGCCCTGCTCGGTTCATTGAGGACTCTCCACGTGAATGCTCGTTTTGGTTACATGTGCCCCGCGATTGGCTGGCGACCAGTTCGGGGTGAGGATAACGAATAAGCAGGATGTAATGGAGGACGACGCCATAACACGGAGTTTTGTCATCTTCGGTGGCTCGGTGGTGACCTCTTGCGTTGAAACTTCCCACCTCGGCCCTTCACCCAAGGGAGGAGCAGCAAGTGCTTCGACCCGTTTGTCCCGGCTTACACGGGCAGATCCAAATCTGATGGCAAACCAAATACAGCAGTGAAGCTCAGACAAACGAACGGACTGTTGGGAATAAACAGTCCGTATCCATATTCGGGTTGCGGCTGACCGGCGAGCGGTTCGGGGTGGTTTGGGTTCGCCCGTCGCCCGAAGTCGGCCGCGACGCCGAGGGATGGAGCTCAGTGCTTCAGAGAAAAGGTTCAACGTGTTGCCGGAAGAACTTTGAGGCTCTTTAGCACAGCCAAAATCAGGAAAGCACACCTCAAAGTAGCACAAATACGGCTGTTGTTCAAATCTTTTCAACATCGAACTTTTTCATGTGTTCGTGTACTCGGGCTAGATTTCTCCAACTCAGCGCACATTCCAACAAAATGGCCGACCGCCTACCTGCGGACAGGGAAGCACTCCCCACACGAGAACGTTAAACAAACCTTTTCTCGTTTATTCATCACACATTTAGAAAATGAAGCACACTATACAAATGTCCTCCTGCGCGAGAGAAGTGGGAGCATGCAGAAACCTTTGGATATGGCTCTCTGATTGGCTGAAGGCTAAGTTAATGAGTTTGTCGCTAGGGCGACGAGGCCCTCGTCCTCGTAAAATCTGGGCGTATTTACAACGTGCGTCGGGCGGGCGGGCGGGTTGAAGTTCCTTCAGCACTGACGGGAGAGCGCAGAGGTCAGAGTTCAGCCTCCAGTCGGCTGAACTTTATTACTCAAGACAGAAGAAGAAGAAAAAAAAAAAAAAAAGAGCGAACACACAAAAATAAAACTGAGGCGATGTTGGGGGTCATTTGTGGGGGCTCATGCCAGGTAGCTGTACGTGTCCTTCTCGCCGTCCACCCGCTCCAAGTACTCCTTCTCGATCAGGATGTCGATGCATTTCTGCCCGCGAGAGGGAGACAGCGGTCAGCTTTGTCATTTACCGTCGTCGTCGGGGTCGGCGGGGTCACCTTGATGACGGGCACGCGCGGTTTGAATCGAGACGACAGCTGGTTGAGGACCTCGGCCAGCAGCTGCTGATGCTTCAGGACCTTGCGCATCTTCATGATGCGCACGATGGCCGCCTGGATGCATGCACACGCAAACAAATCAATCAACGCACACATCAACGCGTGTGTGTGTGTGTGTGCATGCGCGCACACACCCACACACAAAGACACACCCACAAACATTCACGAGCAAACACCCACACACACACAAACAAACAAACCCAAATGCAAAGATGCACACACACTTGCGCCGACCTGAATGAGGAGCTTGCGGTCCTCCTCGATGTTCTTGTGCGTAGTTTCCTGCTCTTGCTTCTGCTCCGTCTTCATGGGCACGTTGATGTTCACGCGCAATTTTTTACTACTCACACACACACACAGAGACACACACACACACACGTTAGCAAAGACGGCGGACGGCGAGCAGGAAGCGGTCGGGCAAGTGGTCGTCTGACTTTTTGTATCCCAGGAAGAGTTTGATGACCGTGTCGGGTTTAAAGTCCACGTCGTCCACGTTGGCGTTCTCGTCCTCCAGAACCTGACGGAAGGACGGACGGACGTGAGCGAGGCGGCCGAGGTCGACGAGCGGCCGAGCGCCCGCTTTACTCACCAGCAGTTTGGACTTCAACAAGATCTGCAGAACTTGGATGAGGATGTCCTGAAATCGAGGAGGGAGAGGGTTCAACGTTAGAAGTTTCTCACATTTGCAACAATTCATCGAAGACTATTTTGATCATTGATTCACGACCTTGTTTCACTTCAAATTGTCCGAATCCTCAAAATTGCAGCCCGTCAACAGTACATTTTCTCCCATTTGTGTCGTCCTCCATGAAAGTTTTTTTCAAAATAAGACAACACGCTTTTACTTTGGAAATCAATCAACATTTTGGCCGATTTTCTGAAGACAGATTTTACGGACCGAAGCAGGAACAGAAGCATTATCAATTTCAAGTGTCCCATTTATCAATAAAGGGACAGAATTTAAAAAAAAATAATAATAATAATAATAATAATAACTTGACAGATTAATTGATTTTTTTATTTGAAAAAATATTTTTTTCAAATGCTATTATTGTAAACAAGTTTTGCATGTTCTGCTCCACTGCGATTTGCTTAATTCCAAGCATTAACTTGCATCGACGTCCACAGAAATTCATGCGCAATTGATGAAAATCTGCGGCATACGGAGCATATCAAAACGAACATGTCCATTGTAAACCTTCAAACCAGTGCTGCTTTACACACACACACACACAACGGCGTTTGCGCAGCTGCGGTACCGTTTTGATCTGCGTGCTGTCGGACAGCTGCTGCACGGTGTAGCTGTCCTCCGTGTTGTACTGCAGCAGGATGGCCATCTGGAAGGTGGACGCCTGCAGCGTGTACCTGCCGCACACACAGACGCGCGCACACCTCACACGACGCCGCTTCCTGCGCGGAAGCCGGGGAGCGGCAAGTACCTGTTCTTGAAGCAGTTGGCCACCAGCTCGCCTTTGGACAGGTGGTAGAGCCACGTCAGCTTCCTGCCGCTGTGTCTGCTGGCGTAGAACGCCGTGAAGCGCTGGTAGCTCCTCTCCAGCTGAACGCACGCACGCACGCACGCGTCAATGGGCCGCTCGCCTCGTGTACGTTTGTGTGTGCGCGTTTACCTCAGAGGGGAGCGCAAAGGTACAGGACTGCTGGAAAGGCCACGAGCCAGAACTCAGAACCTGAATACTGAAGTCCACTGAAGGACGCACAACAATGACATCATCACACACAAACAAGTCATTTTGCCCTCACCGTGCAACAATTCGCTCAACAACAACTACTTTGATCAATTTCAGAGACCTTGTTGAACTTCAATTCTTTTTTGTTCTGAAACTAGTAGCCCTTCCTCCGCGAACTAGCTCTCAGTTTCCGAAAGGGTCGTGTGACGTTGCTTCGTGCTTGTTTATTTGGTTTTGTCACATCATGAAACAATACCAAATAAAAAAACAAGCGGCTATCACCACGAATGATTTTGCAATAAACGAATGAAAACATGTTTTCGAGGAATCAATGGAAGAATCAATTGTAGAAATATTTGCTGGCAGCGTGCGTGACTGACGGTCGAGAGGTTCCGAGTTGGTGAGATGCTTCTTGAACTGCTCGTTGAGGTCCTTGCTGACGCCGATGTCCTGGAACATTCTCTGAAGTTTGGACGTGTACTCAAAGCCGCACGCTTGCTGCGAGAGGACACGGGACGAGGTGACAAAACGGCCGCTGCGCGCGGGGTCAGGGCTCGGTTTCGGGTCGGGACGGACACCTTGAGTTTGGAGATCATGCTGGCCTCGGCGTCGTCGCTGGCGCTGTTCTGGTGGACCAAACGCTTGGCCAGCATCTTGGCGTAGAACTTCTGGAAAACGTCTTTGTCCTCGATGTACTTGAAGACGACCATCTGGAAGACACCGGGACACGTCGTCGCAAAGACCGGCAAAGGAGATGGCCGCCGCCGTATCGCGACCTTACCACTTGGTTCAGCGTGTCCTCCAGCTCCGCCTCCTCGGGGTTCTTGGAGCTGACGAGGGAGAAAAGCAAAAGAAAACCAACAAGTGTGAAGGAGTGATGCAAAGAAAATGAGAAGAAAGCTAAGAAAACGTGATGCATCGCTAAAGAAGACAAATCAAAGTGAAGAAAACATCTAAAACACGAGGGCGCAAAGATGATATCATGTAAACGTTGTTAAGAAAACAAAAAGCAAAAGTCGCTAAACAGAAAGAAAAAATGATGTAAAAACAAGAAGGAAACCCAAGGACGTCAAGAAAGGAATGTGAAGAAACGTCAAGAAGAACGGGCGAGCGGGCGCACCTCTTCTTGAGCAGCGAGTCGCAGTATCTGGCCAGCAGCTCGGGCGACTTGCTGGACGACTGCGCCATCCGGGTGACGGCGTTGTTGTTGATGAAGCGGCCGCACGCCTGAGGGGAGCGCAAAGAGAAAAGCGTCACAAGGGGGCGCCCCACACCGCAAAAGACGCACGCACGCACGCCCGCCCGCCCGCCCGCCCGACCTTGTCCAGCGCCGCCACGAAGCCGGCGTCGTTGTTGAAGGCCGACATGACCAAGGCGTTGTACTTCTTGTGCACGTCCAGCGTGGTCTGCACGTACACTTTGGGGTCCTGAAACGCAACACACGTGACCTTCGCGTCCACACGCGCGCCACAGCTGGGAAATGCACGCCGCCGTACGTTGAGCGCCGCCTCTCCGCACTTCTCGATGGCGGCCAGGCCCTGGTTGTGGATGTGCGTCTCCAGAAGCTTCTTCAGCTCTCCCAGGCCGTCCGTGATGCGAGACACCAGGTTGTACATGCGCCCCAGGTCTGGCGGGAACAAACGTCGTCGTCGACATCGTCAGCCACGCGAGCGCCGAGCGGAACGTATCGTCGGGTCGGGCCGCCCCCGCGGCCGGGCCGTCGGGCCTTCAAATGCAATCTAGCGGTTTTTGTTTTGCAACCAAAATCGGACTTCTCCATCCATTCTCCTCCCTTCGCTTAGAGAAAACGCAAACGAGCAACACGCAACATCTGAATCCGTCAGATTGAAATGTCGTCCTTGTGGTCTCTTATTTGATACTTTTGGCCTTTTATATAAATGTCTGAATTTGTGAACAAACCTATTGGCGTCACATTGTTTTGTCATTTGATTTTGGCTAAGTGCCAAAAGCGAGTCCCGCTCCGATACCTCAGGAAGGGATCTTATTACGCAATGAGCATTGCATCACGCAAACCAAAACAAAAAGTAACTTTGTAACAGATGAACAAGCGTCCGCAAATCAAATCCAGGTGCTGCATAGCAGAATTTGAAGTGCGTAAAACTCTTGGCTCAGACGTGTCCCGACGTGCAGGAGACGCATGAGAAATGTTGAAAATCTTATTTGCATCTTTTGCTTCCCTCGTTGCTAAATTGCAAACTTCTCAAGTGGACTTTCAGATTTGTGACTCTCGGGTAGAAAGCGAGCTTGTTTTTCCCTGCTGTGTCGCCGCCAGCGGAAGCACATGTTGTTGTCACAAAGCTTTTCAAGTTTTCCTGCTGTTGCTGTCCTGTCCCGTCGCCGTCTGTTTTCGACGGCAAAAGACTAAGAACCGACGTGAAGGATCCACCAAGGCGCTAGCTAGTCGGTAGCCATCTTAGCCGTTTCCGTTAAAGTCAAATGTGGGTTTAGTGAGTTAACGGTTTTGTTTTGTTTTTTAACATTCGCATTCTTCTATTATTTTGCTTACAAAAATGTTTTTTTCAATTTTAGTTGTAGTTATTTCATTTGTTTTTTTTTTTTATAATAGATTCGACTGAATATTATTTTCCATTTTCCATAAATTGATTATGTTTCAGTGACCGGTTTGTTCCATAACACCCGTCAGACAATCGGCAAAAATTGTTTTCCAATGTGTTTGCAAACGTCTTATTTGGATTCAACACAAAGATAATCAGTGTGAATGAGAGAAATCCTGTTCAGAGGCTGAAATCTTGAGTATTTGGACAATTTTCAATTAAACTAGGTCTCTCAACGATTAATCGATGATGAAAATAGAATTTGATGACGTATAAACGGGCAGCCGATTGTCTGATGATAATTGTCTTCCTATGGGATCGTTCCTTGTCGTCGTACGCAAAGCGATGTGAAAGTGTGGCTCTCTTTGCAGGAATTCGTTTTGGTTTTTTTGGGACGCACAGCAACCAAACGGCTACGTTGACGGTGCTTTGGTTAAGTAGCTCTTCTGTGTTGGCAGGCAGGAGGACGTGCTTGCAAAAACGGAACCCAAAAATGAGGTCAAAACAACCGCGAACAACGAACGGCCCGGCCCGAGGAGACGACGAACGACGCCGCCGCGCTCCTCACCTTCGTTCTTGTCGGCATCCAGAAGGTTCTGGAACTCGGTGTGAAAGATCTCCAGGTGCTTCTCGATGAGGACCTGCTCGCACTTCCTGGCCAGCTCGTCCTGCGTGGACTCGTGGAGGTAAACCTGCACGCGCCGCTGCTCCTCCAGCAGCCGGGCCTCCGCCTGCCGTCAGACGGGACGATGACATCGGCGGCCTCGCAAGGAGGCGGGCGGGCGCGTACCTTCTTCATGTACTCGGTGACCGGGTTCTGCTGGAGGAACTCGGTGCTCTCGCGCGTGTAGAAGCGTTCCGTGTCCGTCAGGAACTGGCACTCGAAGTATTCCTTGTAGACGGACAGCGTGGGGCCTTTGGCGAAGGCGTCCTCCTCGTTCAGGCCCAGCTCCACTGCGGGCGGGGGCGCACGCGCCGTTATTTTGGATCTCCAGCTAGCTAGCTAGTAGCTAGCTAGCTAGCTCTCTCACTCTCACACACACTTCGACGCAACGTGATTGGTTCAAGCCAGCGGTGGGAAGGAATTTTGTTACTGCATCTCGGTGGATTTTTCAAGAACCTGCATACTTAGAGGAGTATTTCTTTTTCGAACCACTTTTTATTTCCGTTGGCTACATTTGAAAACTGATATCTGCGCTTTCTTCTCCTTACTTTGTCAAAATAGGCTCGCTACTTTAGGACAACACGACATGCAAAAGAGGTTACCAGAAAGAGGGAAAGTCAAGATCTTGAGGTCTTACAGGACACGAAGGAACGGGAACCGGAGAATTCATGACCACGTATCCGATGCGTGGCCTTATTTGTTGAGTTGTTCGAATGAGTCGTGTCTTGTGCCCGCCTAAATAAAAATGAAAAAAAACACCAGCTTCTGGCCTTTACAAAATGTCGGTCTAATCTGAAAAAAGGCGTATTTGTGTCAGTGGTCAACATTAGCTAATTGAGCATTTTTCTGACTTGGTTTACATGGTTAGGAAAGTTGTTGGGCCTCTGCGAAAAGTCGAATCTGCGAACCTTAACCTTTTGGGAAGCCATCACAGGGTCATGGCAAGATCGACATGGGACGGCATGTTTTCTTTTCTTATTTCTGGCGCTTTTCTCCCACACTCAAAATCTCCTCATCCCTCGCGCATGCTTTGGTCCATAATGTTCCCGGCTGTTTTTTTGGTCGTCATGCGAGCCGTACAATGATTGATGTTCGATATTGCGACCGTTCTGCAAAACTGCATTCTTGATACACGCTTGTTTACATATACTTTGTAGTCTGAAATATTGCCACCGTAAAGGAAGAATTTTGGGAATTTTCTCCAAGCACTTTCTGATGACCTCGCACAGATCGTCAAAGCTAGCTAGCGCTTCAACAACAACACACAACACGTCACGGTTCTTTTCTTCTCCTCAGTACTAAAACTATTTCACGTTCACGAATGAGGGAAACTAGTTTGTGCGCAAAGAAGCTTTTGTTAGCAAACATTTCAGCATCTGTACTTCGCCACAAGTATCCGCACTCACAGCGCAAGCACGAAGCACGCCGCGAGCGATCGGGCGGCCTGACCCACCGTAAGACTGGACTACGCCGCTGATGAGGCGAGTGTTGATGGTCTCGCCGTTTCTCTCCCGCTCGATGAGCTTCAACACAGCGTTTGTGACCTGACGCACAAATTGCAAGGCCTAGCGCGTGAAAGAAAGGATTCCAAAAGCAAACCCGACGCAGTCGCCACACGCACCTGTTTGTTGAGGGGTCGAAACAGACACTCCCTCCAGGTGACCAGGGCCAGCTGCAACACAACAACCGTTGACGTGATGAGCAGATGACTGAGGAAGAGGAAGCACAACAAGAACAGGGAGAAGCGGCAGCTGTGTTGGGAACCGATTCACTCATTCCCTAATCACTACGTCCGCATTTTTAGATTCGCTCGGCAGTTAAATGAAAAAGAGACACTACTTGGGCGACGTCGATGACGCCGTTGGTGTCGACTGGCTCCCCTTCCGTTGGGGCGGAGCGAGATGATATATTGCCCAAAATGTCACATTTCTGACTTGAATGTTTCCCCCCCCCCCCCCCCCGTTCAATAAAATGGAAAAGCAAACGACAACGTGAAATCACGGGACAAAATTGTCCGTTTCTCAGCAGCGGTTTTGGCTTCGGCTTGAACCGTCTTTTTGCAGCGGACCGACCCGGGCGAATTCCCAACACGGCCGCAGAGCGCCGCCGCTTCTGACCGAGTAGATTTCGTAGATGCCCTTGCGTCCCTCGTCGCACTCCCGTCGGACCCAGTGGCGGTTGAGGTAGGCGCAGATGCCGTTGAGGACTTTACTGGAGAAGCGGTAGTCCTCCCATTGCTGAGTGTAGAACTTGAGCACGCACTCGTCCATGAGGTCTTCTCCGTCCTGGCGCAACAAAATCCCGACGCGCGTTACCAATGTGGACTTTTTGCTTCGCGGTGACGCGGACTCACCTTGAGCAGGCTGGTCAGGTAGTTCTTTAAGAACTCCTTGAGCCTCTTGTAGAGCTCCAGGCCGACAAACTGGGCTCCTCCCGGAGTGGTGGACTTTTTGGAGGGCTTGCTGGGGGGCACGGAGCCCCTGCCCTGGCTGGACTGGTGCACGCTGGTGCAGTAGTTGTAGACGTGCCTGACCAGAGGCGTTAAGGAACTGGACGCGCATACACGGACGGGATCCCCTCGGCCCCGCCGGGAGGAACAAACGACAAGAGGGAAAGCGAGAGAGCAAGAACGTGAAACAAAGAAAGTCAATGAGAAAACGGCCGAGGACGAACGAGAGAAGGGGAAACGGAGGCAGAATGAGCAAACAAGAGGAGAATGAGAACAAGAGCGAAAGAAAAACAGAAGAGCGCACAAGAGAACGAGGAGAGAAAGAACCCGCGAGTGTGAACGAGCGCCCGCCCCTGGCATCTTTGCGCCACGTGGCGGATACGTGTAGAGTTCCATGTATCTGGACTTGGCCATGCTCTGCCGGGTGTACACCTGCTGGATGCCGGCCCGCAGGTCGTCCCAGATCTGGTCCAGGCCGATCTGCTTGAGGCCGTGCGGGTTCTGGGTCCGGTTGGACGACATGGCGGCGGCGGCGGCGGTTCCTGCCGACGGGTCCCTCGCGCTGCCTCCGGGCGGCGAGGCTCGTCTGCTGCGGCGATAAGAGTCGGGCGGCGCGCGGCTCTCACAGTGCCCGCTCCATCGGGGAGCGGCGCTGGCGACGGGACGGGGCGGGGGTGCGCTCCCGCTGTGCACGGGCAGGTGGCGCTGCGTGCCGCTCCTACACCCCAGAGCTTCCGCGCTCGTCACCAGATGACCTGCGAAGAGAAAGCACTGGGCGGTCACGCTACGGTGCCCGTTCGGAAGCTCGACCGCGGCAGCAACAATCAAGTGCAACACGAAGAGGACGAATACAGTCCCCTCCAAAAGTATTGGAACGGCAAGGTCAATTCCTTTTTTTTTTTTATTGTATACTGAAGACATTTGGGTTTCACATCGGAAGATGAACACGAGACAAAAGTTCAGAATTGCAGATTTTATTTCATGGTATTTACATGTGATGTATTCAACAACGCAGGACCGAGCAGCTTTTGTTTGAAGCCACCCACTTCTCAAGTCAGCAAAAGTATTGGAACATGTGACTGATGGGCGTTTCTAGTTGCCTTTTAGATTAATTGCTTTCGCATTAAATGGTGCTTGTTTTTGGCTTTGGGTTTCACCTGTGAAAACTGCATTTGCTGTGAAGCAAACATGAAGACCAGAGAGCTGTCTGTGGGAGAAAAGCAAACTATTTTGAAGGAGAGAGAAGAGCGCTATTGCACAAACATATCGGGCGTAGCAAATACAACAATTTGGAATGTCCTGAAAAAGAAAGAAATAAGTCGGCCAAGGGTACCGACAGAAACATTGTGAGAGCGGTGACAAAACGCCCAAAGACAACAGTCGCTGACGGTATCACAATCCGCTGTTTGAAGAAGACTTCGAGAGGAGAACTATCCAGGCCGTACCACAAGATGCAAACCAATCATCAGCGAAAAGAATCGCAAGGCCAGATTGGATTTTGCAAAGAAGTACAGAGATGAGCCACAAAGGTTTTATGGACTGATGAGACCAAGATGAACCTCTAGCAAAGTGATGGAAAGGTCAAAGTATGGCGAAAGAAAGGATCTGCTGATGATCCAAAACACACAAGCTGATCTGTGAAGCATGCTGGAGGTCATGTCATGGCTTAGGCTCGCATGGCTGCTTCTGGAACGGGCTCACTCGTCTTTATGGATGATTTCCCTCATGATGGTAGCAGCACAATGAATTCTGAAGTCTGCAAAACCATTTTGTCTGACAGTTTCCAGAAAAATGCATCCAAACTAATCGGGAGAAGCTTCAGCATGCAACAAGACGGTGACCCAAAACACACTGCCAACACAACAAAGGACTTCATCAGGGGGGAAAGTGGAAGGTCTTAGGCTGATCAAGTCAATCACCGGACCTTAACCCAATAGAGCATGCATTTGACCTCCTGAAGAGGAGACTCAAGGGAGAAACCCCCAGAAACCAACAAGAACTGAAAGGCTGCAGTACAGACCTGGAAAAGCATTTTAAATAAAGAATGCAACCGTCTGATGAAGTCAACGGGTCGCAGGCTTGATGCAGTTACTCCACAAATATTCAATGTCACTGGAATGTCTGTTCCAATCCTTTTGCTCACTTGAAAAGTGGGTGGCTTCAAACAAAAAGTGCTGTGTCCTGAGTTGTTGATCACATCGAGATGTAAATACCAGGAAATCAAAGGTGCAATTCTGAATTTGTATCTCGTATTCATCCTCTGATCTGTAACCCAAATGTCTTCAGTAAACATCAAAACAAACAAAGGAATTGACCTTGCCGTTCCAATACTTTTGGAGGGTTCAGGAAACGACCACCCAGCAGTAGCATGTGGACATGCCAATAATATGGCAGCAACGCCTGCAAACAAAATGCTTGAAAATGAACATTCAACATGTTTTAGCTAACAATCGGCTGGTGTTCTTTTGGGGATAAAAGTTTAATCACGCACTGTAAATAACCGACACTTTTTTTATGGTATATTTCCATCCAACACAGCGGCGGGACACAACATGTCTCCGCAGGTACAATCATGTCAAAGGGGGAAGGCAGCTGGAGCGTCTTCATGGTTGTGACCAAAACCCCCAACGCGGATGCCGACGTACTCAACATTTCAAAAAGAGAACACGGCAAACCCCCGCTGTGTCACGCTTCACGTCGGCGCCATTTTTTATATCGTGAAGTTCACCTACGGCGGCGGCGGTCCGGAACGCAACCCCAGCGATGGAGGTACTGTTCAACATTACGTTACAATCGAAGGCCGCAACTAACGATCATTTCAATAATCTATCAACTTTTTTATTAGTTGATGAATTATTTCAAATTGACTGCAGAAAATGCACAAACATAAATTGATTCTGATTCGATCTGTCAGAAAATTGACTAAAATGTTGATCATTGATTTCGAAGCAGATGTCTGCAAATACAACAACATAATCAGTCGTGGACGACTGCAGAAGTTGGAGAAAATGATGAAGATTTGGACAACAAGTAAAACAAGGACTTAGTGATTACCAAAATAGTTGTGGAACGTCTATTTCAATCCCTAACAGATCTTTAAGAATGAACGATCATCTCATCCACACACTGGGGATCTTTTTTTTCTTTTTTTGAAGATGGTGACTTCTTCAAATGTGAAACTTGAGCAACCGGAATGCTTCCAATCTCTCGCGTCGCTGCTGGCTCGCCGTTGCCACACAGCTCGACAGCAAATCTCGGATGATACCCAACCAAATGAGTAGCCCACACGACACGAGATCGCCTCCGCACGACATTTCCAGGGATGAAGGTGCAGTGATCAGTTGCGTGGCCGCGAGCAGCTTCTTCACAACAACAACAACAACATTTTGGGGGAATGCGAGTTAGCAGCCCCTTCTGGAGCAAACGTGCTCCTTTAACCCACTCAAAGATGTCGCAACATGTGAACAAATATTGAAGTAAGCCAATTGTGTCGATGATGATGATGATGATGATGGTGATGGTGATATTCTTGACGGTGTGCTGTCACGATCACCGTTTCCACCGCCGTCAGGCAGGCGGATCGTCGTTCATCGGCCGCCGTGTGGGCCATTTTCAACGAGTCAAGCATCCAAACCAAAAGTGTCGTTTGCGAGTTCGGGCTGCGCGGACGTGCGGAGCGGGACACTACTAACGACGCCACGATCGAGCTAGCCGCTTAGCTCCATTAGCCGCGTTAGCTTCGGACGAGTGAGGCTGGCGATTCTCCTAAAAGCTTCGCCGCAATTGGCCTTAGCGCAGCCGTTGAGCCGTCTTCGGGTCCACGGACGCGACCTCGGACGATGTGAAGCAAATCGCTTGGCGTGCTCGTGTTAGTGGCGAAAATGGCCAGCCGGCCCCCCACAACCCCCGATAATGAGTCAGGAAAACTCACCGCTAGCCGTTAGCATTAGCCGGCTAGCGCTCGGCTCGCGTGATTTGTCACAAGGCGTCCAAATTGCGTCCTTACCATGATTCCGGGCCGCGGCGGTCGGTGTACAATCGTCGCTCGTGTCAGTCCCGGTGGTCCCGGCGGTCGTGTCCTCCTCCTCCGCAGCCGCCCGTACTGCTAACCCGCCGCCAATGCTGCTAATGCTGCTAAGTGCTAACTCAACTCAACTCAACTCAACTCAACTCGCTTTGGTTCGCTTCGCACAAAGATAGCTCAGCGAGCGCCGATTCATGTTGCCTTCGATGGCGCTCGGAAACTCGGACATCCTCACAACAAGCGAAAGCCTGCCTTATATTGTCATTGGAAAATGTCTTTGTTTTGAAATTAATAATGATTCTTGCAAAGTGTCATATTCACTTATCCAAATTTAGTCATTCACTTTTTTTATTGAGGAGAAAAACATATATATGTATATGTATATATGTGTGTATGTATATATATATATATATATATATATATATATATATATATATATATATATATATATAACTAACTGTGTATATATACACACTAACTGTATATATATATATATATATATATATATATATATATATATATATATGTATATGTATATGTATATATATATATGTATATATGTGTGTATATATATATATATATATATATATGTGTGTATATATATATATATATATATATATATGTGTGTATATATATATATATATATATATATATATATGTGTGTATATATATATATATATATGTATATATATATATATATATATATATATATATATATACACACAGTTAGTGTGTATATATACACAGTTAGTTATACGCAGTTAGTTTTCCAAGACGCCACTGTCACAAAAAAACAATACAAAGACAAGACATAAAACATCCCTGCTCTTCGTTGTACACAGGTCTGGAGTCTTTAATTGATCATAGATCATTTTTCAATCACAGTCACTCCCGTTCGCCACAAGCAAAGTTCAAAGAAACCAAGCAACTGTCGCGTCCATTTTTGAGTAACATACAGAAAGATTTCAATAAACAAAGTTAAAATACAGTGAAACCTCGTGTTAGGAAATTAATTTGTTCAGTGACCTTGTTCTCAAACCAAAACGTTCGCAAACCGAGGTCATGTTCTCCACTGAAATGAATGGAAACGCAATTCATCCGTTCCAGCTACAGAACTCCGTTTGTCTTATTTTGATCGTTGTGTCTTTAAAAATCGATTTCGTGCAATATAGAAATAGGTGAAAAACATTTCTGATGATGAAATAACAACGGGTTTGCTAGCAAATCACTGTCGCAATAACCTTTGTGCGTACAGTAATGTTTACGTTCACTGCGGTTACTGCTAGCCCTAAACGGCCGCCGGCTTACACACTGCAGTGCAGATTTTGCGTTGCATTATGGGATGCGGCGGCCATTTTAGACCAAAAAAACAATCTATCGATCTAGTAAATACAAACCAAATTGGCAGTGTGAAACAGCCATCACCTTCTTCCGCTTCTCTGGCACTTCAATGCAAACTGATTTATTATCATTTCCCTGACCAGTCAAACTATGGACAATTTCTTCTCTCGTTTGAATACATGACTGCACACCTCGTGAAAAGAAACGCTGGATCCTCGGAGTCCCTGAACGCAGCATTGACGTCACAGTATGACGTCGCTATGGGACTACAACAATGGCCGCCGGTTGAGTTTCCAAGCATGCGCACGGACACTTCCGTGCACCGGCGTGACTTATTCGTTACGCATGCGCGATTCGGATAAATAAAAATAAAAAAATCAAATCTTTATTTCAAGGCGTACTGAAGTGGAGTGTTTTTTTGTTTTTTTTGCAAACTTTATTATAATAAATAAATGTTTACATCACACACACACACAGCTCCAAACATTTCACCAGAACAAGTCCTGAATAGTGATCAATACAAATAGCGAAGTCATTCAAGATGAACACACGGAACAGAAAACAAATACATACATAAATAAAAAAAAGGTCAAAGAAATTCTTTCAAAATAATAATTCACAAATAAATATCAAATCTAGTTAAATAGCATGCGATGGGCACGTGCATTCATAATAAGCCATGAAAAGCAATGCAAGATTCAATAGTTCTCAGAGCTTTTTGATTGAAAGAATGGATTGTCTGAAGTCATGATAGAAGGCAGTAAAACATGCCTTTAATTCAATCGATTTACAACGATCAATGGGATATTTCCACATCAGCAATAAAAGGTTTATTAAGTAAGCAGAATTTCTTTTTTATTTTCCTCGAAGAGGCCAAACAATACATACTCAAGGCTCACGCTGGTATCAGAAAATCCTGTTTGTAATATCAATACGTTGAATAGCATTTGACAAGATTACAATAGGAAAATGTCCCAATGCTTGTCCCTCGCCATATAGCGATTTATTTTTCACGGCAGGATTGTTTTTCCAGACGGACTTTAAGTTCACGCAGCCTCACGCGAGCCAGTAGGAAAGAGTCCGGAAAAGTTTGGGATCAGTTGGCACTTTAAAAAAAGATTTTTTTTTGCAAAATTGCAACGTGTCTACGGCAAAGCAGAACTGGCTTTCACAGCTGCACGTCTACGGCAAAGCAACATGGTTAGCTAATTGGTTAGGGCCTACCGCCGCGACTTAGAACTCATTGTAATCGGTGTACAGGTCGTCGAGGATAGACGCAGCCGCCGGTGCGCTTTCAACCGCTTTATTGAACAAACGCTACCTCAATCAACACATTACACTGCTGCACGGCCACAGGCGATGGGCACTCCGCTTTCCTCCCACATCCCAAAAACATGCAGGGTAGGTTGATTGGAGACGCTAAATTGCCCGTAGGTGTGAATGCGAGTGCGAGTGGTTGTTTGTTTGTATGTATGTGCCCTGCGATTGGCTGGCGACCGGTTCAGGGCGTACCCCGCCTCCTGCCCGATGACAGCTGGGATGGGCTCCGGCACGCCCGCGACCCGCGTGAGGAGAAGCGCGACAGAAACTGGATGGATGGTTTTATACGGAACTTTTCTCGATATGCCAGGATGGTTTTGTGCTCAGGCTAAAGCTATAAAAGGGTTACTTTGGCACCATCTTGTGGTGTCCTGGTGCCAAGGAACTATGTTGAAGTGAGTTGAACAGTTTCATGCAGAGAAAAGTAGTGCTTTGCTGTCATCTTCTGGCATCCAAAGGGAATTCCTAAAGCTTTTTAGGGGCACGTCGATTCATGGTGGTTTTTCACCGTTGGAGGCAGGGGCTCGGCCCGTGTGAGCTTTGAAGGCGCGGGGGTGTCAAAATCCTTTTTGGCGCGGGCCACATCAAAGAGTTTGGTTCCCCTTACAAGGTCGACATGACTCTGAAAACCATGTAAAAGTACAAACACTTCATCATATTATGACGTATGCAGCGCACAGTTTTGCCTGCATTGGGTTGTTTTTAACAACAATTGGAAATCAAGGAAAATACCGCCAATCAAATATTTATATTAAGAAGCGATTTTGTGAAAATAAATGCATATAAAAACGGTTAAAGTGAAAAAAAATGACAATCGTACAGATTTTCTGCCAAAATGAAAATAATAAATTAATTGAGCGAGAAACATGAAGTACAGCTATTTGAATATTTTTTGAATGGATTATTCTACCAATTATCCTATCAATTACTTGAGTAATTGAATCAAAATAGATTTTGCATAGTTAAACATGAAATGTGCACGTAAGGTGAGCCATAAAGTAGACACTTTATGTTTGGCTTTAGTGGGCCACGTAAAAGGATGTGGTGGGCCGCAAGTGGCCCCCGGGCACACCGTTTGACACCTGTGTTTCAAGCGTCCCGAATGCGTGGACTCACTTCTCCGGATGTCGCTCCTCGTCTTCGTCTTCGTCTTCGGCGAGATGACGGTGAGGCCTTTGTGGCTGAAAGAACAAACGGCAAATATGACGAGGACAACGAAACGAGCAGATCTTCTGCCAGCGCTGAGCGGAGTCGAGCCAGGATGAGACATCACGTGAATTAATCAGAAGCTTGATCCAGATTATAGTCTGGCCTGGTCCAAGTCAAAGGTCAGATCGTCAGCCGGTTACGCGTGTCATGGAAAATAGTGGCACCCAAATGTAAACACGATTGTTCCTTTTACATCCATCAAACCGTTCTCAACACCGCTTTTCCTGCTGAGGGTTGCGGGAGCTTACTACACCCTGAACCGGTCGCCAGACAGTCACAGTGCACATATCGACGCGGACGACCATTCGCGCTCACATTGCCACCGTCACTGAGTGGGAACTGAAGCCACGCTGCCCGCCCCAAAGTCAGCCGAGTCGGGAATATTTGATGGTTGTGATATCTTATCTTTCAAAAGTGGAGTTAGCGTTTTGCTACAGTTATACTGCCAAAATGAATTTTAGAGATTTAGAGAGAAAACATGGAGTAGACCAAAAAAATGAAGCTGATCTGGCCCCCAAGTTGATTTTCAGTTTTTGGGAAGACGGCAGATTTGTCCGGGTACTCCGGAAAACGTGCAAACTCCGTACTAGTTTCGAACCTCTGAACCGTGACTCACGTAGTGTTTGCGTAACAGAAAAACAACAAAAAAGTGTCAACTTGACCTTTGCGACCTCTGGGCTCCCGAGGACCACCGGGAGCGCGCAGGGCTCATTCCGTTCCTCACCTCCCCGCTTGGGTCCCGCTCAGCCCGCAGTGGATCCGGACCCCGCTGGCGCGTCACGCACGGGGGGGGGGGGCACCCGGAGCTGCCTCAGGTTCACCAGATCGCTCCTCTCCTCCGCCGCTTGAAGGCATCTTTCCTTCGTCTCGCTGGTCCACATATGTCACCTCCTCTGAGCAGGACATCTTCTCGCCCACAGAATTTACTCATCTATGTGTTTCCCAAATGTCTGGTTGCCATGGAGTTCCAACTACATGAATGCATTACAAAGTTTGAGTAAGTGAGAACGACTTCTGGTTAAACCGTTCAGAATAAAAGGCTTTTAAAAATAGTAATAGTTGGGAGTTGGAGCTCAATTAGTCTAATACGTGATTAACATAGTGTGAGTCACTGTCCAAAAGCACAAGAGCAGCAAGACGCATTTCGCATGTGACGTCACTTCGTTTTTATGGAGACCTATTTCCGGTTACCCTGAGCTTGACGACGTTACCAGACGAAAGTCAGTGAGTGACGTCGCATTTTGCTGACAAATTAGCGGAATTTCCTCAGCGGCAGGCACGTGACCAGCCGCCAATCAGAATCATCTTTATTTGCCAAGTATGTCCAAAAAACAAACCGCTCGACCCAATCACCGGGTGAAACGTCACCAAGTGAACATCTTACGCCTGACAAACAATAAATAGATTTTTAAAAGGACAAAATCAAATCTGTGTCTTACACCTTACATTTTACAGCAATGTTTTAGTAGTATTGTCGTTATAACGTAACAATAAAGTGTAGCATGTGGGTGAATTAATGTGCAGTAAATATTATTCAATCGATAGACGACGCTAGCAACAAGACAAATAAAATCTGTTGTTAAAACACTAACTTCCGCGATTGAAAGAAATCTTGGTTGTTGGTGTTTTGGGGGCATGCAGTCCTCCGGAACAGTGGGTGGCGCTGTCTCGATATGGCGGCCGCAACTCTGCCGTCACTGGACTTTCGACCTGGGGCCGCCGCCGAGCTCGTAGCCTGGTGAAGGGGGCCTCGGGCCGGCTGCCTTTCCGATTCATGTCCTCCCACAACTACAGAGACCGAAAGGCGGGCTGACGACTCACAATAAGCCAAGTACGACAAGAACTGCGCCGCGAATTAACTTTTTGTCTACGAATTAAAAGAGCAGAAACACTCAGACAAAAGGTGCTGGTAGGAGGCGGACGCCACCTTTAGCGCGATGGCCTGTTGATGGGATACGTCAGCGCGTCCGCCATATTGAATGTGTCACATCTGTCCGTAAACTCACGCATGTCAGTGGACTGAATTTCACAACCCACAAAATGCACTTGATGCCTCTCATTCAAAAAAATACATATTTAGGGAACAACGTCAATTGTTTTCCAAAAGTAAAAGCAGATATTTGCAAATGTTTTGATAAACACAAAGATAATCGGTCTGCTCTCATGGAGGACGACAGACATTTACTGCTGAGAGGCTGAAATTGAGGATTTGGACAGTCTTAAATTAAACAAGATTCATTAATTATCAAAATAGTTGTCCCTTAATTTGATAATCGATTGTCGATGAATTGAATCATTGTTGCACCTCTTGTTTTGTCTGTTACTATATGCACTACTGTACATTATTTTAGTCTGCCTCAATTTGTAGACACCCATTACATTTCGAATAATTCCACATCAGGGAATACAGTTTGTATGCTATCGGTTCATAAAAAAAAAAAAGAAAGCAAAGCACTTTTGAAGTTTATTGTGCATTCATAGAAACAAAAATGTAAACAAAGTCAGCACCATCTTTTTTCCACGTTGAGTGGGGAAAATGAAGAAAAAAAAGTCCAAAGCGGAGCCTGAGTGGTTGCTGCTGATTGGCTCTCCTTGTTGACAGCAACGTACGAGCAGCGCCTTTGTTGTAAACATGTAAACAGGTGTTTAATCATCCCAGCCAGCTGACTGCCACGTCACAAACACTCGCGGCAGCTCTTCCAATCAGGAAAAAGCTGCCAGCCAAGTCATGCTGATGGTAGATCTTGTTGTTTTGTTTTGTTTTGTTTTGTGATTCCAGCAGGAAGGAAGTGGATGGGGTCAGACGTCAGGCGCCAACATTCACACCAAAAACAAAACATTCCGCATTCTGGAATCTCTGGCAGTGACTTATTTGGAGCGCTCAGGTACAAACCAACAACTCCTTTGACACCAAACCTCTTTGAGCATTTCTTCCATATCCTACTAGTGCACTCTATTGGCCATGTACTAGTAACCTTGTCCTCACCAGTAAGAAAACTAAGCACAATTAGTAGAACCCCTGTGTCGTACTAATCCCCCACCCCCACTACTAGCGGCACTTTTCACCTCATAGCACACAATTCAACTTGATTAAAAGACAACTGTGCTACACTAGAAAGACTGCTAAGCGCAACTAGTAGGCATGTGTCACACACTAGTAGCCTCCTTATCAATGATGTAGAAGAAATGCTCAAACAGTTTTCCATGAAGCTGTTTGGAGCATTTATTTCAAATCCTACTAGCGCACTCAATTTTCCATGCCGCTACTAGTCATTGTCCATGAGCTTTGTCTTCACTAGTAGGACAATTCAGCACGCTAGTGAATGACTTGCTACATCTTAGTAGTAATGTTTTTTTCCCCCCACCACTAGTGGCCTACTAGTAGACAATTGAACCTTCCTAGTCAATTACTGTGCTCTACTAGTAACACTACTAGGCCCAACTAGTAACCTCCTTATCAAGGATATCAAATACATTCTTAAACAGTTGCCCATAAAGCCATTTGAGCAGGTCCATGCACTAGCACACTCATGTTCTCGCTAGTAAAACTATTCAGCGTACGAATAAATAAATTTAAAAAACCTTCATTAGTCCCACTATGGTGTAATTTGTAACTAGTAGAACATCTGTGACTTACTATGCATGTTTTGCCCCCCACTACAAGTACCACTTTTGGCTTACTAATATGACTGGAGAGCTTGGATACCTTAAGTTCCATGTACTAGTACGCTCTTTGTCCCCACAAATTAAACAACACAGCGCACTAGTAAAATGACTAGGGTGCACTAGCAAACCAAAACTGTGCACAAGTTGACATTTGCAACCGACTCGTTCTACTAACTAGTAGAATTTTCTATCACTAGTGCACAGTTTAGCCTGACTACAAGTGCGCAGACTGTGTGACAACACAGTAGTGGACAAAACTAGTAAGACAGTCATTCTACTAGTGTGCCCAATTGCCCTAAAAGTGAGGACAAAGATCATACTAGTACATGGACATTTGAGTGCACTAGTAGGATATGGAAGAAATGCTGGGCTGGACTTTGCGTGGATCAAAAGAAGATGCCACATTTTTCTTGGCTTTCAGGAAGCCGGTGGCGCAAAAAAAAAAAAAAAAAAAAAACATTTGCTGGTGGCTTCTTGCTGACTTCACGTGTCCTACAGCAACTGAAGGCATCACTTGACGTCTCCTACAGCGTCTGAAGGCATCGCTTGACGTGTCCTACAGCACCTGAAGGTGTCACTTGACGTCTCCTACAACGCCTGAAGGCATCGCGAGACGTCAGGATCAAATCAAAAATATGATTTGCTGGCCATAGACGTGAGAATATAAAAAAGGTGAAAAGTTGTCGAGGTTCAAGCGTGGAAACGCACACACGTGCGCTCACTAAAGAAGCCTGCTGGTGCCAACTTTGGTCCCTGAAGGTTCAAGTGAAAAGACAAAGTTTGCCTCCTCACTCCACAAAACTTGGCAAAAATGGAACAAAAAGAGTCCGTTTTCACCTTCAACAAAACAAAGAAACGATTGAAATATTCCTGAAATGTTTTTTGACATGCTGAAAGTTGTCCTGAAGGTAGATTGTGTGTGTGTGTGTGTGTGTCTCGCGTGCATGCGGGCACAAGGCTCACCGTCAACAACGGGCGCGGGCGTCAGGCAATCTCCATCTCGCGCTCGATGCCCACGTACTTGAGAGCGTCCGCTTGACTGTACCTGCAAGATGAAATCGGGAAACAATTCTTCACTACCTTCATTTAACGGGTTGAATTCATTGGAAATACAAAATGCACTTCCCCATTGAAAGGAATTGAAATCGCATCCATCCGTTCCCGTCCCCAAAACGCCGTTTCAGATGAAACGGATTCTACTTGGTTTGTGTACTCAGTTGGCAGAGATGTTTTTTTTGTTTTTTTTTTGCCGAGGGTGAGGCGGGGGCCGGAAGGAACAATAGCACCATTTGGATTCATTTCGGTGGGGAAAGATGATCTGAGACGACGGAAGGAATACGAGCGGTATCACAAGGCACGTCTGTATTTGCCTTCGTCACGTGCGGAACGAAGCGACCGACCTGTAGTCGAAGAAGAGCTCTTCCCCCGTCTGAATGGCGCGCTTGGCGAAGATGCCGATCCTGTGGTCGCCGTTCACCATCATCACTGAGGACACACGTGCCAGTCAGCGCTTTCGTACGCACTCGTAGCCGGTCAGCACGTTATAGCAGGCCAGAGTGTTGCGCGCTAGTTATGTCAAAAATGACTTTGATTGTTTGTTGAAAATGGTCCGTAAAGATGAACGATGTCACAAGGTTTGTTGGTGACGACGTCTCAGTTGAGAAAAAGAGCAAATTCTCCTTAGAAATACCGCAGCTGTCCAAGCATTCACTTATTCCGACCAAGAACTTCCAGGATTATTAGAGCTATAGTGGTGGAGAATAAATAAATTAATAAATAAATAAATGTATTGAATTGAAACTGTGTGTTTGATGGCCATCCTAATTGTTGTATGCTGATCATTGAAGAAAGTTTTGTTTAATTACAGTAGTCATTCCATACTTGACTTCATTATTCTGGACATTCATTTTGTCACAGTGGCCGTCTGCTGTCGTATTAGAGCGGCGCAAACTACCGGAGACAAATTCCTTGTGTGTTCTTGACATCAGAATCCTCTTTATTTGCCAAGTATGTCCAAAAAACACACAAGGAATTTGTCTCCGGTAGTTGGAGCCGCTCGAGTACGACAACAGACGGACGGTCAATTGACAGAGAACACTTTGGAGACAGAAAGACATTGACAAAAAACAGTCACTGAGCAAAAAAAGGGTTGCTCGTTATCTGGTAATGCCGGTACAGTTCTTCTGTTGTTGTTTTTTTTGACAATTGTGAAAAAAGATGCAGAGTCCTCTAGCACTTAAGAGTATTTCGAATGACTAATATTGCAATAGTCCGGCGCAATGACCGTTGTGCAGAGGGCGCCGAGACGATAGTCTGGGACAATGTTGATTGTGCAAATGTTGCAGATACTCCTCAGTCAGTGTGCAAATGGAGCAGATGCTACGTACTTGGCAAATAAAGACTCTGATACAATAGTTCTCGTTTGTCCTCAATTTAAGGTTTTCTAGCTAAGATAGGCCGGCGACCAGTTCAGGGTGTACCCCGCCTCTCGCCCGAAGATAGCTGGGATAGGCTCCGGCACGCCCGCGACCCGTGTGAGGAGGAGCGGCACAGAAAATGGATGGACGGATAGCTAAGCTAGAGCGCCTGTAAAAGTTTGACACAAAGCCCCGGAAAACGACTGGAGCTGATAAAGCATCCTCCATGGGTTTCTCAGCCTTTTCAAGTTCAGGTGGCCTCAAATTAGAAAAGAACTTGACACTAGGAACAAGTAGTGATGGAAATCAACAATCGTTTGTATCTTGAGATGCAGTTAGATTCCTAGGAATCGTTTCCTTGCTTGCCTGACGATTCAAATGAAAAGATCCACTTTGACTGGAGTTAGGCCGCTTCAAGCGCCCGCTTCTCGGCTGTGATTTTTGATTAGTTTTTTTCAGAATTGGATCAAATGTGTTATTTTTTTTGCAGAACAGTTCTTTGGTTTATGTTTAAATTCGTTTGGAATGAAGTACAATCCAAAATCGGCACTATAAATATTCCAAAATGTTCGTATCCGAAGTGTCACACTGGGAAAGTTTGACTGCATCCAGTGGAAAAACATCTCTGCCTGGTGGATTAAAAGAGAGCTAATATGCTGGCAAGAATGACCAAAGGCAGAAGCTCACATTTTACTGTTCTCGGACTCGATGTTTACATTTTTTTGTCTCAGTTGGGCTGAAGACATTTTCTCTGTACCAGTGAGAGCGGAACAAGACAATTCCTTAAGGCACTCTGATATCTTTTAAGCTACACAAAAACTGCATCAAGCTTTTCGGTCTTCTTGACATACACTTTGAAAATTAACTTCATACTTTTTATTTCAGATTTTCATTTGAAATTACATATGTGCATACTGAATACGATGCATTTTCTGAGCCGCTTCTCCTCACGCGGGTCGCGGGCGTGCCGGAGCCTATCCCAGCTATCATCGGGCAGGAGGCGGGGTACGCCCTCAACCGGTCGCCAGCCAATCGCAGGGCACATACAAACAAACAATCGTTCTGACCTTTGGCGTAGCAGTTTGGGTTGACGGAGTGGTTGGCGAATCGGATCTTGTTGCCTTTGCGGGTGGCATCAACTACAAAGTCTGGAGGGGAGGGGTGCGGCAGAATGATGACTTGGCAAAAGGCCGGGGTTGCAAGGAAGAATGCCCGAGTGTCACGTGACTTGGTTACCGTTGTTGAGGTTGAAAAGGAAGCTGCACATGTATTTGTCGTACACTTTGCCTCGGCGGTCCGCTTCATCCTGGGAGATGATCTGAAAAGGACGCTCGTTAGTGTCAAGGCCTGTCACGATAATTACTATATCGACTTATCGCTCGAGAAATAACATTGACACGACAGTTTTTCCAGACTCTATAAATTGTCATTGTTGTGGTGAGCCGACAGCATTGGAGGGCTGTGTCGTGAGCCGCTAGCGGGCTCATGGAACGCCGCCTACAGCGAGACTGCTACAGTCTCAGTTGTTGTGCGTGTTGGTCCCCAATTAACACAAACACGAGAACGTCAACCGTTTATTGAGCATAACCTCAATGGCACACGTTATTCAGCCGGCAGTTGACGACAACGAGCATTAACATACAGTATATATTTGACTGCCTGGAGAAGGGCTCGTCTTCAGCGGACCAACCACACAA